>NC_084851.1:9269300-9443779 GCF_033115175.1 Lepus europaeus
TTTAATAGTATCCTGTAGATTCCCGACAATATTTTTTAGATTTCTAATTTCCTCTTCTTTTCTTTGGTTTGCCTGTTTCCTTTCCTGTTGTCTGTCTTCTAAGTCTGATATTCTCTCTTCTGCTTCACCCATTCTATTTTTAAGGCTCTCTAATGTGTTTGTCATTTGATCTATTGAATTCTTCATTTCATTATGGTTTCTCGTCACTATCACAGTTTCTTGTTCTACTAGTTGTTTCATTTCATTTGGATTCCTAATTAATATTTCATTTTGTGCAAGAGATTTTCTATCCTGTCCATTAAGATTTCTGTAGTTCAGGAATTTGTTTTTGAGAACTTCTTAATGTTCTTATCAATGTTTTGAGATCTGCTTCTTGCATTTCTTCTATCTCATCATCTTCATAATCTTGAATTGGGGTGTCTTTTTCATTTGGGGGCGTCATAGTGTCTTCCTTATTCTTGTTACCTCGGTTTTTGTGTTTGTTGTTTGGCATGTTGGAGATATTTGGTTTCTTCACTGTGGTGTTTTTTCTTGTTATACTATGGCTCTATATTAAGTGGACTGTCTGCTTTTGGTGGAGCCTTAGAGGCTTGAGATGAGTGTGGTCTGAGAGCTCTGTTTGGTTCCTCAGGTTTGAGGGTGTGCCAAAGGTGACACTCCCAGGTTAGGCATGGTAAATCTCTCTCTCTCTCTCTCTCTCTCTCTCTCTCTCTCTCTCTCTCTCTCTCTCTCTCTCTCCCTTCCTTCCTTTCTTTCTTTCTTTCTTTCTTTCTTTTCTTTTCTTTTTTTTTATTCAAAAGGGAAGTAATTTTGCACAGCTGAACTTAATTGGAGGTAGTTAGCAGGTGAATGATATACCCACAGGAGCCAGAGATCAGAAGCTCTTTCCCAAGGATCACACAGGGAATCTGTGCTGCCCTCGATGTGGGCTCCAATTCTCCTGCAGTCTCCAACTGGGGTCCCAAGTTGTTTTACCCACCCCAGAGTCAGGTTTTTCTTCTAGGCTCATTGCCAATGCAGACCTGAGGTTGCCCTGCTTATGATGTATGTCCAAAATGGCACCTGCTCTTTGTCTTGCTAGCCTTGAGGGGTGAGCGGAGAGAGAGAAACACGTATCCGTATCGGTCACTTTTTGTTTCCTTTCTCTCTTCTAGTTAGCCTGGTGAAATTTTCCCCATGAAGTTTCAAGCCTTGTTCCCTCTAGTCTCCTCTTTCCGCTTGCCTGCTGGTATCTCAGGCTATGGAGGTGCAGCTCACCTTGCGTTCAAGTGCTGCAGTGTTGATTCTGCCACTGGTGTCCCGAACTTGGGCTCCCACACTCTCCATGCAGGTCCAATGTGAATCACTGGTCCAGAAGAGTTTCCTCTGCTGTTTCTTCCCCTACTCTTCCTTGACCCTGCAGAATCTCCACTTTTATTAAACTGTTTCTTCCCAGACTATCAGTGTGCTCCCTACCTATTCTGCCATCTTGCCACTGTGTCCCTTTAAGATATATATTTTTATGTTGCAGAAATTTAAAATTTTCTTAGTGAAAAATTGTATGTAACAAATTTATATGACTTGATGTTATAGGGGCAAGTGTTCTAAATATTAACAAAAAATGCAACCTAATATGTTACAAACCACCTCATGCTCCCCAAAAATTCAATTCTGAGGAACATATATTTTCACAATGTCATGTGTCAGTACTAAATTATGACCTATAGTTGATTTCAAAAGTAACTTTCAAATTATTACACAGAGAAGACAGAATGTGGCAAATTGATGTTTGACATTTTCAGCTATTTCAAGGATGGATCTGCTCAAGAAGTTACCATCTCTTTGACACTGGCAAAAGCACATTTTGTTGCAGTTAATTTTAAATCCTCAATCACTTTAAAAGTTAGTCATTGTCTAGTATTAATGCTCATGACCACTTCTATTAAGAGCTACATTCTTCCACGTGTCAGTTTTTTATGCATAAAGGTCTATTTCTGTCTGTGAGTATGTTATGATCATTATATAGTAAAATATCATCTAGACTAATAAAAAGTGTGAAAAGAAAAAAAATACTTTCTATAAAAGTTGAACATTTTAGAAAAACAATGAATATGAATGTCAAAACTGACAAATCAGGTACAATTCAATCAACTATAATAGATTGAAAATATATTAAAGTTAAAGGAGTTTACACCCATGTTACTTGTCAATTATCTTCAAGTATTTGCTCTTTAAAATACCTCAAAATGAAAAATCACAAGTGGTATATCAAATAAGAGACTACACAAATGCAAAGATAAAAATGTACCAGTTTGATATAAGCAATGAGCCTGTATATTTTAGTATGTAACTATATAGTATAAAAAGCTACACATAAATCAGTGATGATCATTCTGCAACCAATAATTATGATTAATTCAGTTCCATGCACTGAAACTATAAAGAAAAAACAATACACGCTATACCTAATCACATATTAAATAGAGTAATTCTATATTTACAAGATCTTTGCTTATAGATGACTAGCATAAAAGTGATTCTCTGGTGTTTTATGGAACGTTCTCTGGTGTTTTTCTGCATATAAAGATGATTGAAAATGAAAAAAAAAAAAAAAAACCCTTGGTGTTAAGTTGGAAATTACATAGAAAACTAATCAATCTTTTTTTTTTTTTGACAGGCAGAGTGAACAGTGAGAGAGAGAGACAGAGAGAAAGGTCTTCCTTTTGCCGTTGGTTCGCCCTCCAATGGCCACCGCGGTAGGCGCGCTGCGGCTGGCGCACCACGCTGATCCGATGGCAGGAGCCAGGTGCTTCTCCTGGGAGACCAAGCACTTGGGCCATCCTCCACTGCACTCCCGGGCCACAGCAGAGAGCTGGCCTGGAAGAGGGGCAACAGGGACAGGATCCGGTGCCCCGACCGGGACTAGAACCCAGTGTGCCGGCGCCGCAAGGCAGAGGATTAGCCTAGTGAGCCGCGGCGCCGGCTGAAAACTAATCAATCTTTTAAAAAAATACCATGCAGGATCTCTGTCATTAATGTCTGTACACTGTAATTTAATGCTATAACTAGTACTCCAACAGTATTTTTTCACTTTGTGTTGCTATGTGAGGGCAAACAGTTGAAATCTTTATATATACTAAGCTGATCTACTGTATATAAAGAGAATTGAAAGTGGATCTTGATGTGAATGGAAGGGGAGAGTGAGTGGGAAAGGGGAGGGTTATGGGGGGGGAGGGAAGTTATTGGAGGGGAAGCCATTGTAATCCATAAGCTGTACTTTGGAAATTTATATTCATTAAATAAAAAATTACATCTTTGTCAACATCTTAATTTTCAGATATGTTTAATAGAGAATTGTCATTTATGTTTTAAAGATTTATTTATTTATTTGAAAGTCAGAGTTACATAGAGAGAAGAGAGTCAGAGAAAGGGAGAGAGGTGTCTTCCAACCACTGGTTCACTCCCCAATTGGCTGCAATGGCCAGAGCTGAGCCAATATGAAGCCATGCATTTCTTCCAGGTCTCCCACATGGTTGCAGGGGCCCAAGTACTTGGGCCAACCTTTACTGCTTTCCCAGGCCAAATCAGAAAGCGGATCAGAAGAGGAGCAGCCAGGTTACAAACCAGAGTCCATATGGGACGCTGGCACTGCAGGTGGTGGCTTTACAAACTGCCGAAGGGGAGGGGCAGCTCTGCTCTGGGCAGGCCTAGAGGTTCTCTGAAGGGGATTGACTTTTCCTTCCCAGAGAATGTCCTGCCCGCTAGACTCTGGGGAACATCTATCCTCTTAAGAAGCCCCTGATATTTGCCCAGGCCTAGTTTCTTGTCCCTCTCCCCCATAAGGGTCCTTCATCATGTTGGTGGGAGCAAGAGGTTGACTGAAGATGGTATGATTCATGAAGTGATGAAAAAAGAGGCAAACAAGGCACCTCCTGGTGTCTAATTGTCTCAAGACATGGACTAAAAGGAAAGAAAAGAATGATGATAATAGTTATTTGAAAAAATCTTGAAAAAGTAGACAACTTTGACACTGAAACCATCATGAAATCAATAACCTGAACCTCATGTCAGGCCACGAAACAGGAGACACATAGGAGTGGAGAATTTTTGTTCACTCAGATGTTATTTGAGCCCTCAAAAACATAAAATTAAAAATTAGAACTTGTAAAGTGTCTCATGGATTATCAGACATTGTAATGTTGGTGTTAAAAATAGGTGCAGTTGAAGAAATTGAAGACATACATTAAAGTACCAAGATAATTGTAGAGTACAAGCAGAGAATGAGGGCTTAGATTTGATCTTGAGGTTTTCCAATACTATTGACTGAGTAGCACTTTGCAGAAAACACTGGAAAAGGGTGACCAGATTTTTTTGAAGACAGGTAACTTGAGATATCAGAGAAGACTTGGAAATATGACAATCCCAAAAGTTTGCCCTGGATAAGTTTTTCATTTGTCCAAGTAAGATTATGATATAAGCACTCAATAGATTGATGGGGGCATAACTGATTTTATTAAGTTATTAATATGTATACTAGCTTTTTAATGGGTAAATAACTGGTTATCTTTACAGTCATACATTGGGGGGTTTGAAGCAATGGTAATGGTTCTTTGTTTTATAGTGAAGGGAAAGAAATTGTACTGGAGCTTTATAAATTAAGTGAATTAAAGATTTCAAGGTAAAAACAGATTAAATGAGAGGACAAAGTGTTAGACAAGTTAAAGACAATTTCATTTATATCTTATAAAGCTCCAGTACAATTTCATTTATAATTAGTGCTATGTGTGCTGAGAAATATAAAGACCAAAGAACATAAACTAAAAATCTAAGGGGTACCAAAGCTGGAATTTCAGTCTTGATGCTTGAGCTGGCTCTGGACTCTCCCCCCCTCTCCCAGTTTTGTCTCTGATCCTTGCTCTCCCCTCCTGCTCTGGTCTTCCCTTTGCTGGCCTCTCCCAGGTCCATCCACTCCAGCTCAGCCCCTCTCCTTTCTTACTCTCCCTTTTAACAATGCCCATTGCTTCCCTACCTCCCTCTATGTGGTTCCCTCTGGGTCTGCCCCTTCCTCTTGTGTCTTCCCATTGCCATTTCCCATCATCATTCCCTGCCATAGTCAGCCTCCCCTAATATCTTCAGGGCTGCAGTTGTCCAGCAGGACCCTTAGCCCCTGCAGGGCCAGCTACAGCTCTCAGGACACTTCCTCCGCTGCCCTATGCCCTACAGCTTCACAAGAACAACCTTTTCCCACTCCTGACCCTTGACCCTACACAACCACTATCCCACATCAAAAAAAAAAATACTGCTGAGGTATGGAGTCTGAGCAAAATGTAACACCACAATGGGGGACCTCACTGCTTCTGGAGCCAGGGTGGTACAGTCTTGCCCTAGCCATGTTCCCTGGCCTGTTGCCACTATAGCCACACGCTGTCAGTTGTTCTTACAGTCTTACCCTGGCCACACTGCTGCTGCCCATCCATACTATAGGAGGAGATTTGAGAAGAGGAGACTTGCTGGGAAACTCCTGAATGCTACAGTGTCCAAATTGCTGCCTTGGGGTGTCTAGAATGACATAGATACCAGGCATACAAGTTTCCCTATGTGCTATGCTCACTGTCTTTTCCAAAGCTACACCACCAAGATGACCCAGGCATGGTTGATTGGGAAACTGTGGATCACTCTATAATTCACATCCAGCTTTGTGAAATCACTGGCAGTGAAACTGATTTTTGTATACTGGTCTTGGAATAGTCAGACATAGGTGGAACAATTAAATTTGTAGTGAGGGCACATGTATGGGTTTACACATACACATACAAGCCCACATTCACCCCACTGGTGAACCAAACTCACGAAGGATGCAGCAGGAGCTGGAACCTGGGACTGCATGAAATCCCTGGGCCTTTGCTACATTTGTGGAAAAGAGAGGTGAGCAAGACTGACACTAGAGTGGAGGAGTTGAGATTCTGGTGGTCACTGTGATGCCTACTGTTGCCTAGACAGGGGTTTCCTGTTATCATCAATCCTGGGAGGTTCAAGGCCTGCAGGTGATCCTGCCTCCTGCACCCTGGCTATGGCCTAATTATTGTCAGCAGTATCTTCAGTGTTACCTGCATGAGTATCAGAAAGTGTGCTGGAGAAGTTGTAGTATTTTTCAATTTAACTTCTTGCCTACTTTGAATACAGCATCCTTGTTCCTTCTCTTGCACACAGTATAAGTTAAGCCAGGTAGGGGTCCCAGCTAGGGGTCCCAGTGGTGATTAGCTCGCTATTAACTTTCCTTTTATCCAAAGAGGACTACTTAGGATACAACACCAGCAGAACCAGAGAGAAGAAGAGCAGGAACAGAGCAGGGGCATGGTCGGATCAGCAGTGGCAGTGTGAGGCCTGATTTGTGGCAGGGTGTTTTAGCTCTAGGGATCTCAAGCTATGGTAATTGCAGGCCTAAGAAAAGAATCCAGGAATCTTAGGAAACTGATTGAAATACATAGGGACTTGAAGTGACATTGATTCAAAGTGAAAAGGCCTTAAAAGTTGTTGTGAAATACAGTTGTGGAATAGGAAAAGTAAGGAGCCAGAAACTTGCAGAGACCATGTGCAACATATTACAGAGTACATTGGCTCACCTGGACCTATGGCACACCAGCCACTTAAGTTTTCTCTTAGCATGCCTTCTTTTTTTAATAAAAAATATTAATATAAATGGAACAGGCTGTATGCATTCCATAGCTATATAGTTTTGGGTTTGGTTTACTGTTGTTTTACTTTTTCTTTTTCTTTTTTTGATAGGCATACTGGACAGTGAAAGAGAGAGAGAGAGAAACAGAGAGGAAGGTCTTCCTTTGCCATTGGTTCACCCCCCAATGGCCTCTGTGGCTGGCTCACTGTGGCCAGCATATCACGCCAATCTGAAGCCAGGAACCAGGTGCCTCTCCTGGTCTCCCATGCAGGTGCAGGGCCCAAGCACTTGGGCCATCCTCCACTGCACTCCAGGGCCATAGCAGAGAGCTGGCCTGCAAGAGGTGCAACCGGGGCAGAATCCGTTGCCCCGACCAGGACTAGAACTTAGTGTGCCAGTGCCGCAGGCAGAGAATTAGCATATTGAGCCATGTTCCTGCCTACTGTTGTTTTTCAAGATATTTGTGATGCATTGATAGCTTATTTATTTGGTGCCTTTCCATTTTCTTGATGTAGACATCAATTGCTATAAACTTTCCTCTTAACACTGCTTTTGCTGTATCCCATACATTTGATATGTTCTAGTGTCTTCATGTTTTTCCAGAATTTTTTTTTATTTCTTTTGTTTCCTTATATGACCCACCATTTATTCAGGAGAATTTTATGCAGTCTCCATGCATTTGCATATGTTCTAGAGATTCCTGAGTTTCTAATATCCAGTTTTATTCCATTGTTGTTCAAGAAGATGTGTGCTATGCCTTTTATTTTTTTTGAATTTGCTGAGACTTCCTTTATGGCCTAGTATGTGATCAGCCCTAGACAAAGTTCCATGCAGTGCTGAGAACAATGTGTATTCTGCAACTGTAGGTGGAAAAGTTCTGTAGATATCTACTAGGTCTCTTTTTTATATAGTGTTGATTAACTCTGCTGTTTCCTTGCTGATTTCCATAAGGTTGATCTGTCCTTTGCTGAAAGTGGGGTACTGAATTTTCCTATTACTGTTGTATTGCAGTTTATGTCTCCCTTTATATTCCTTAACATTTATTTTAAATAGTCTGGTGCCCTATAATTAGCTGCATATATATTTATAATGGTTACATCCTCCTGTTGAATTGATCCCTTAATCATTACATAGTGCCCACCTTTGTTTCTTTTAACCTTTTTTGTTAATTTTATCTGACATTAGGATGGCTACACAAGCTCTTTTTTGCTTTCTGTTAGCATGGAATATCTTTTTACTATCCTTTTACTTTCAATCTGCATGCACTTTTGTTGGTGAAATGTGTTTCTTGTAGGCAGCAAATAGATGTGCTTTGTTTTTATTCCATCCATCTGGTCTGTATCTTTCAACTATAGAGTTGAGGCCATTTACATTCAAGGTGATTATTGATAAGTAATCACTTTGTCCTGCCATTTTTTTGAAAAAAAATCCTATTTTTTACTTTGAATTTCCTTTGAACTTACACTGAGAGATTTTCTTCCTTTATCTTGTTTCATAGTGATGAGCATGTTTCTATGTTTCTGTGTGTAGCACATCCTTAAGCATTTTTGTAGGGCTAGGTGGGTGGTGACAAATTCTTTCAATTTCTCTTTATTATGGAAGGTCTTTATTTCACTGTCATGCATAAATGAGAGCTTTGTAGGATATAGTATCCTGAGTTCTCAGGTTTTTTTTCTCTTAATACTTGGAATATATCTCACCAGTCTCTTCTAGCCTGTTGGGTTTCTGATAAGAAGTCTGCTATGAGTCTCATTGGAGATCCACTGAAAGTAATCCAGTGTGTCTGTCTTGCACATTTAAAACTTCTTTCTTTATGTTTTATTCTGGTGAGTTTGATTACAATATGTTGTGGTGAAGATCTTTTCTGGCCATGTCTATTATGGGTTCCATGTGCTTCCTGTACTTGGATGTCCCTTTATTTCTCCAAATTAGGGAAGTTTTCTGTTATTATTTCACAAATCCTTTCTCTTTTTTCCATGCCTTCAGGAACTCCTGGAACCCATATATTGGGTTGTTTGATAGTATCCTGTAGATTCCCAAGAGTGTTTTTTTAGTTTTCTAATTTCCTCTTCTTATTGTTGTTTGTGTAATTTCTTGTGCTTTGTCTTATAAGTCAGATATTCTTTCCTCTGCTTCGTTGTTTACATTTTTAAGGCATTCCATCACATTGTTTATTCTATTAAATTCTAGACCTCAATTTTGTGCCAGAAATGGCCTACTTGCATTTGCTTCTGATTACTTGTATGTAATAATACATTATTAAAAATTCCATTACTTGCATTTCTTCCATTTCTTCATCTTCACAATCTAAGATTGAAGTGTTGTGTTCTTTTTGGAGCATTATGTTGTCTTCTTTATTCTTGTTTCTTAAGTTGGTTCATTTGTTATTCAGCATTTGTGGAGACACTCATTGGTTTCTTCTTTGTTTTTTCACTGTGGAGGCTTTTATTTTTGTACTATGCTTCTGTAGATAACTGGAATTTCTGCTTTCAGTGAATATCTAGAGGCTTTAGTGGCTGTGGCCAGGGAGCTCTGTTCTGGTCTCCGGGGTGAAGGGCATATCTAAGGTGACACACCCAGGTTTGGTGTAGTAAACTCCTTTTTTTTTTGTAATTGGAAGGGGATTTTATTCTGATCAGCTTAGCTCCTCTCCTCAAAGGAGACCATTGCCAAAGTGCTAGCCCCATTGGATATACTTTCATATGCTCTTTACCAAGGACCACACAAAAGAAATCTGCAGTCTGCAGTGTAAGCTCAGATTCCCCAGCAATGTCCCTCACCTGGTAACCAGGAATCTCTGAATGTGTGGAGTCTCCCACAGTGACTGTCCAAAGTTTCAGCCAGACCATGAGTTCTCCCACACAGTCTGTTTTTCCCACAGTCATGAACAACCAGGTCCCTGTTAGGTCCTCCCACCAGAATCAGGAGTCTCCAGTTGGCTTGTTGCTGGGCACAGACACAAGCTGTTGCAGCTGCTATGTATGTCCAAAATGATGCCCTCTCTATCAGCTTGTTCCAGGATGCTGTTGTAAAGTGATAGGGGAAAGAAAAATGTGTCATTCCTTTCTTTTACCTATTTTTATCCTCTAGTTTGGCAGGTACACTATCCCCCACAGGACTCCAAGCTGGGTTCTCTCTGGGCTCTTCCTGCAGCTTTATTGCCAGTGGCTTTGGCTGCTGTGGTCCAGTCTCATCTCACTTTCCAACACTGGTGTGTAGGGTCTAGACTTCTGGAGCCCTGGGGTGTGGGCATCCACACCCTCCTTGTAAGTCCACCATATCCTTCTAATTTGCATAATTTCCTCTGCTGTTTTCTCCATAACTCTTCCCTAAGACTGTACTCTCCCCACTTTTTAAAAATATCTTCTAGCCTACAGCAGTAAGCTCACTCCCTACTCTGCCATCTTGCAAGCTCCCTCTCATATTTTGCTTACTGTGAGTACTATTGGAAGTTTTTTTGGTAGAAATATTGGGATTTTAGGGCATTAAGGGGATATGAAGGAGCAAAAATTTTGAACAGGACCCTAAAATTTTGTTGATAAAAGAGAAAATCTACAGGAATTTATTTATAAAAGACAAAATCTATAAATCAAAATGAGTTCTTGCTATTTACCAACACAGTTTTCAAGCAAATATTGCACTGTCTCAATATAACATAATGTAACTTTCAAAAATCTTGTTCAATTTGGTGTGCCAAAAGATGAACATATGGGTAAAATAATATGTAGACTATAAATTCTGATTGATTTCATTGTTTCAATGTACTTCTCAGAAAATCTGCATATAAAAGTTATAGAGTTGATGTATACTTTTTAACAGACATGATGAACTGATGATAAAGGCAGCTTCCAAGAAGACCGTCTTTTTGAAAGTGTGAGTTTGGGCTTTTTGAAGCATTTATTCATTATAGTGATATACACAAATGAGACACCTAAGAAAAATAAAATTTTAATGTGAGATAAAAATAAATT
The DNA here is from genome assembly GCF_033115175.1 of Lepus europaeus. NCBI lineage: Eukaryota > Metazoa > Chordata > Mammalia > Lagomorpha > Leporidae > Lepus > Lepus europaeus. The sequence continues at coordinate 9,279,927 of NC_084851.1, forward strand.
ATCGGGGGCGGAGCCAAGATGGCGGATAGTGAGGACGTGCACCATAGTTTGGTAAAATAAAGTTTCATAAAAGTGGAATTACTGTAGCCTGAGGAAAAGATTCAAGAAAAAAACTGCAGAGGAAACGCTTCCAGATCTAGTGGATGTGAAACAGAGGACTTACAGGGAGCCCACCGCATGGAAACTCAACCGCAGGAGACCAGCCACAGAATCTCCCCAGTGTAGGAACCAATGGGAGGTAAGACAAAGGCGTCAGAAACCTGAGACATTGGGGGGGAAAAGCAGAGGCCTCTGAGCTAACAAAGAGCAGGCACCATTTTACATATGTAAAGCGCCACCAAGGAGTTCAGAAACTCAGTAACCTTGGAACTTTGGTGAAATTTGAAAACACATTGAGGGCTGCATAAACTCTTTGTGTGGTCCCAGGGGTAGATCAAACGAATACTCACAGAGGCCAGATTTCAACTACACTCAATTCCACTCACCTGTACCGAATAACTTCCCAACTGAGTCAAAAAAAAAAAAAAAAAAAGAGAGAGAGAGAGCAATCCAGCGAGGAGCAAGGGAGAGAACAATCTGGGTGAGTCGCTTTTTGCACAGCCTTAAACCCGAAGAATCAAGCGGAGCTCTCTGGCCATACGCATCACAGCCTCTAAGGATCCATCAAAGCAGACAGCCCACTTAGAGGCATAGTATAACGGGAAAAAAACACCACAGCCATAAAAAAAAAACAAAAACATAAATTATCTCCAACATGCCAAATAACAACCATAGAAACCAAGGTAACAAGAGCAAGGAAGACACTATAATGCCCCCAAATGAACAAGACACCCCAATCCAAGATTATGAAGATGAAGAGATAGAGGAAATGCAAGAAGAGGATCTCAAAAAGTTGATAAGAACATTAAGAAGTTCTCAAAAACAAATTCCTGAACTACAGAAATCCTTAATGGACAAGATATAAAATTTCTCTTGTGAAAATGAAGTATTAAGGAGGAATAAAAATGAAATGAAACAACTAGTAGAACATGAAACTGTGATAGTGACGAGAAACCATAATGAAATGAAGAACTCAATAGATCAAATGACAAACACATTAGAGAGCCTTAAAAACAGAATGGGCGAAGCAGAAGAGAGAATATCGGAATTAGAAGACAGAGAACAGGAAAGGAAACAGGCAAACCAAAGAAAAGAAGAAGAAATTAGAAATCTAAAAAATAGTCGGGAATCTACAGGATACTATTAAAAAACCCAACATTCAGGTTCTAGGAGTTCCTGAAGGCATGGAGAGAGAGAAAGAATTAGAAGGCCTTTTTAGTGAGATACTAGCAGAAAATTTCCCAGGTTTGGAGAAGGACAGAGACATCTTAGTACAGGAAGCTCAAAGAACCCCTAATAAACATGATCAAAAGAGATCCTCACCACGACACATCGTAATCAAACTCACCACAGTGAAACACAAAGAAAAGATCCTAAAATGTGCAAGAGAGAAACGTCAGGTTACTTTCAGAGGATCTCCAATTAGACTCACAGCTGACTTCTCATCAGAAACCCTACAAGCTAGAAGGGAATGGTGAGACATAGCCAAGGTACAAAGAGAGAAAAACTGCCAACCCAGAATATTATATCCTGCAAAGCTCTCATTTGTGAATAAAGGTGAAATAAAGACCTTTCACAGCAAACAGAAACTGAAAGAATTTGTCGCCACTCGTCCAGCCCTGCAAAAGATGCTTAAAGATGTGTTACTTACAGAAACACAGAAACACGGTCACCAATATGAAAGAAGATAAAGGAAGGAAACCTCACAGCAAAAGATCACAGGAGTCTCAAACCATATATTAGAAAAAATCTTTGGCAAATGAAAGGCCAAATTTACTCCTTCTCAATAGTCACATTGAATGTTAATAGCTTGAACTGTCCAGTTAAAAGACACCGATTGGCAGATTAGGTTAAGGAACAAAACCCATCTTTTTGTTGCTTACTAGAAACTCATCTTTCCAACAATGATGCATACGGACTGAAAGTGAAAGGCTGGAAAAACATATACCACGCCAACAGAAATGAAAAAAGAGCAGGCGTAGCCATCTTAATATCGGACAGCATAAACTTTACCACAAAAACTGTTAGGAGAGACAAAGAGGGGCACTATTTAATGATTAAAGGATCCATTCAACAGGAAGATATAGCGATTATCAATGTATATGCACCTAATTACAGGGTACCAGCTTATTTAAAAGACTTGTTAAGGGACTTAAAGGGAGACTTAGACCCCAATACAATAGTACTGGGGGACTTCAATACTCCACTCTCAGAGATAGACAGATCAACATGACAGAAGATCAATAAGGAGACAGTAGATTTAAAAGACACTATAGCCCAAATGGATCTAACAGATATCTATAGAACATTTCATCCTACATCTAAGGACTTTACATTCTTCTCAGCAGTACATGGAACCTTCTCTAGGATTGACCACATACTAGGCCATAAAGCAAGTCTCAGCAAATTCAAAAGAATTAGAATCATACAATGCAGCTTCTCAGACCACAAAGGAATGAAGTTGGAAATTAGCAACTCAGGAATCCCTAGAGCACGTGGAAACACATGGATATTGAACAACATGCTCCTGAATGAACAATGTTCATAGAAGAAATTAAAAGAGAAATCAAAAATTTTCTGGAAGTAAATGAGGATAACAGCACGACATACCAAAACCTCTGGGATACAACAAAAGCAGTGTTAAGAGGAAAGCTTATATCAATATGTGCCTACCTCAAGAAATTGGAAAGGCACCAAATAGATGAGCTTTCAAGTCATTTCAAGGATCTGGAAAATCTGCAGCAAACCAAACCCAAACCTAGTAGAAGAGAAATAATTAAAATCAGAGAAGAAATCAACAGGATTGAAACCAAAAAAAAAAAAAAACTACAAAAAATCAGCCAAACAAGGAGCTGTTTTTTTGAAAAAGTAAACAAAATTGACACCCCATTGGCCCAACTAGCTAAAAAAAGGAGAGAAAAGACCCAAATCAATTGGATCAGAGATGAAAAAGGAAACGTAACAACAGACAACACAGAAATAAAAATAATCATCAGAAATTAATACAAGGACTTGTATGCCAGCAAACAGGGAAATCTATCAGAAATAGACAGATTCTTGGACACATACAATCTACCTAAATTGAGCCAGGAAGATATAGAAAATCTAAACAGACCCATAACTGACACAGAAATTGAAATAGTAATAAAGGCCCTCCCAACAAAGAAAAGCCCAGGACCAGATGGATTCACTGCTGAGTTCTACCAGGCATTTAAAGAAGAACTAACTCCAATTCTTCTCAAACTATTCAAAACAATTGAAAAAGAGGGAATCCTCCCAAATTCTTTCTATGAAACCAGCACCACCTTAATTCCTAAGCTGGAAAAAGATGCAGCATTGAAAGAGAATTACAGACCAATATCCCTGATGAACATAGATGCAAAAATCCTCAATAAAATTCTGGCCAATAGAATGCAACAACACATCAGAAAGATCATCTACCCAGACCAAGTGGGATTTATCCCTGGTATGCAGGGATGGTTCAACTTTCACAAAACAATCAACGTAATACACTACATTAACAGACTGCAGAAGAAAAACCATGTGATTCTCTCAATAGACGCAGAGAAAGCATTTGATAAAATACAATACCCTTTCATGATGAAAACTCTAAGCAAACTGGGTATGGAAGGAACATTCCTCAATACAATCAAAGCAATATATGAAAAGCCCACAGCCAACATCCTATTGAATGGGGAAAAGTTGGAAGCATTTCCACTGAGATCTGGTACTAGACAGGGATGCCCACTCTCACCACTGCTCTTCAATATATTTCTGGAAGTTTTAGCCAGAGCTATTAGGCAAGAAAAAGAAATTAAAGGGATACAAATTGGGAAGGAAGAACTCAAACTATCCCTCTTTGCAGATGATATGATTCTTTATTTAGGGGACCCAAAGAACTCAACTAAGAGACTACTGGAACTCATCGAAGAGTTTGGCAAAGTAGCAGGATATAAAATCAATCCACAAAAATCAACAGCCTTTGTATACACAGGCAATGCCACAGCTGAGGAAGAACTTCTAAGATCAATCCCATTCACAATAGCTACAAAAACAATCAAATACCTTGGAATAAACTTAACCAAGGACGTTAAATATCTCTACAATGAAAACTACAAAACCTTAAAGAAAGAAATAGAAGAGGATACCAAAAAATGGAGAAATCTTCCATGCTCATGGATTGGAAGAATCAATATCATCAAAATGTCTATTCTCCCAAAAGCAATTTACAGATTCAATGCAATACCAATCAAGATACCGAAGACTTTCTTCTCAGATCTGGAAAGAAATGATGCTGAAATTCATATGGAGACACAGAAGACCTCGAATAGCTAAAGCAATCTTGTACAACAAAAACAAAGGCAGAGGCATCACAATACCAGATTTCAGGACATACTACAGGGCAGTTGTTATCAAAACAGCATGGTACTGGTACAGAAACAGATGGATAGACCAATGGAACAGAATAGAAACACCAGAAATCAATCCAAACATCTACAGCCAACTTATATTTGATCAAAGATCCAAAACTAATCCCTGGAATAAGGACACATATTCAATAAATGGTGCTGGGAAAATTGGATTTCCATGTGCAGAAGCTTGAAGCAAGACCCATACCTTTCACCTTACACAAAAATTCACTCAACATGGATTAAAGACTTAAATCTATGACCTGAAACCATCAAATTATTAGAGAACATTGGAGAAACCCTGCAAGATATAGGCACAGGCTAAGACTTCTTGGAAAAGACCCCAGGAGCACAGGCAGTCAAAAACAAAATTAACATTTGGATTGCACCAAATTGAGAAGTTTCTGTACCTCAAAAGAAACAGTCAAGAAAGTGAAGAGGCAACGGACAGAATGGGAAAAAAAAATATTTGCAAACTATACTACAGATAAAGGGTTGATAACCAGAATCTACAAAGAAATCAAGAAAATCCACAACAGAACAAACAACCCACTTAAGAGATGGGCCAAGGACCTCAAGAGACATTTTTCAAAAGAAGAAATACAAATGACCAACAGACCCATGAAAAAATGTTCAAGATCCCTAGCAATCAGAAAAATGCAAATCAAAACCACAAGGAGGTTTCACCTCACCCTGGTGAGAATGGCTCACATTCAGAAATCTACCAACAACAGATGCTGGAGAGGATGTGGTGAAAAAGGGACACTAACCCACTGTTGGTGGGAATGCAAACTGGTTAAGCCACTATGGAAGTCAGTCTGGAGATTCCTCAGAAACCTGAACATAACCCTACCATTCAACCCAGCCATCCCACTCCTTGGGATTTACCCAAAGGAAATTAATTTGGCTAATAAAAGAGCCATCTGCACATTAATGTTTATTGCAGCTCAATTCACAATAGCTAAGTCCTGGAACCAACCCAAATGCCCATCAACAGTAGACTGGATAAAGAAATTATGGGACATGTACTCTAAATAGCAGTAAGAAACAATGAAACCCAGTCATTTGCAACAAGATGGAGGAATCTGGAAAACATCATGCTGAGTGAATTAAGCCAGTCCCAAAGAGACAAATATCATTTGTTTTCCCTGATCGGTGACTACTGAGCACCAAAGGGGTAACCTGTTGAAGTGAAATGGACACTATAAGAAACGATGACCTGATCAGCTCTTGTCCTGACTCTAGATTTACTATGTAATACTTTATCCTTTTTAGTATTTATTGTTGTTGTTGTTGTTCTAGTACTAGTTGTTGAATTCTGTAACTAACACACAATTATTCTTGGGTGTTTAAATTTTAACTGAAAAGTGATCCCTGTTAAATTTAAGAGTGGAAAAAGAGAGGGAGGAGATGTACAATTTGGGACATGCTTAATAGGACTTGCCCCAAATGGTGGAGTTAGAAATGTGCCAGGGGATTCCAATACAATCCCATCAAGGTGGCATGTACCAATACCATCTCACTAGTCTAAGTGATCAATTTCAGTTTACTTTCTTTTTTTTTCTTATTTTTTAACTTTTATTTAATGAATATGAATTTCCATTGTACGGCTCATGGATTACAATGGCTTCCCCCTCCCATAACTTCCCTCCCAACCGCAACCCTCCCCTCTCCCGATCCCTCTCCCCTTCCATTCACATTAAGATTCATTTTCAATTCTCTTTATATACAGAAGATCAATTTAGTATAAAGATTTCAACAGTTTGCACCCACATAGAAACACAAAGTGAAACATACTGTTTGAGTACTAGTTATAGTATTAAATCAAAATGTACAGCACATTAAGGACAGAGATCCCACATGAGGTGCAAGTGCACAGTGACTCCTATAGTTGACCCAACAAATTGACACTCTAGTTTATGGCGCCAGTAACCACTCTAGGCTCTCGTCATGAGTTGCCAAGGCTATGGAAGCCTTCCAAGTTGCCGATTCTGATCATATTTAGACAAGGTCATAAAAGACAGGGTGAGCATAGTAACCAATGATCCTAAGAGTGGCATTTACCAGGTTTGAACAATTATACAGCATGAAGTGGGGAAGAGGACCATCAGCATACACAGGTTGGGAGTAGAGCCATTGGTGGTAGAGTAGAGGTTATGATTACAAAGGAATGAGGCCCAAGTGCACTAGACAGGGTCCAGAACAAAGGACAGAGTCATTATGAGAGGAGCTAAGAAAGGTGCTGTCTAAGCTACAATTAAGTTTTCTGATTGAGAGGTAAATAGAACCTGACAGGAGGGGCTTGATAATAATCTGGTGGGCTTTAGGCCTTGTAAGTTAAGAGGCCCAGACCTTTCCATCTCTTCACATGGGGTACATCCTAAGGGAGGTGTGAACCTCCTAGGGGAAGGCACTCTGTTGACTTTCATTACTCAATGTGCTCCCTTCCTATTCCGCCATCTTGCCGCTCTCCTTAGATTTTCTTTTCTTATTTTGAAAGAGTTATTTATTTTATTTGAAAGGCAGAGTTACAGAGAGGCAGAGGCAGAGAGAGAGAGAAGTCTTCATCCACTGGTTCACTCCCCAAATGGCTGCAATGGCCAGATCTGAGCCGATCTGAATTCAGGAGCCAGGAGCTTCTATGGGTCTCCTAAGAGGGTGCAAGTGCCTCACATTTGCCTGCTTTTCTCCAATTTCAGTTTACTTTTGATGGCTCTGATAGTTCTAAGAATCAAAGGGATCACACAAACAAGACAAGTGTCTGCTAATACTAACTGACAGAATCAAAAAGGGAGAGAAAGTTCCAACATGGGAAATGGGATACACAGCAGACTCATAGAATGGCAGACGTCCTAAACAACACTCTGGCCTCAGAATCAGCCCTTAAGGCATTTGGATTTGGCTGAAAAGCCCATGAGAGTATTGTAGGCATGGAAAGCCAAGATACCATGGAAAAGAATAAAAGAAGAAGACCTAAATGAAAGATCTCTGTGAGTGAGATCCCAGTGGATAGAACGGGGCCATCAAAGAAGGAGGTACCTTTCTCTGAAGGGAGGAGAGAACTTCCACTTTGACTATGACTCTATTGGAATAAGATCAAAGACAGTGAACTCTAAAGGCTTCCATAGCCCTGGCAACTCATGACTAGAGCCGAGGGAGATTACTGACGCCATGAACAGGAGTGTCAAATTGTTAAGTCAGCAACAGGAGTCACTGTGTACTTACATCCCATGTGGGATCTGCCCTTAATGTGTTGTCTAATGTGCAGTGATGCTATAACTAGTACTGAAAGAGTATTTTTACACTTTGTGTTTCTGCATGGGTACAAACTGATCAGATCTTTACTAATTATATACTGATTCGATCATCTGTATATAGAGATAATTGGAAATGAAAAAAAAAACCCACTGGTATTAAATTGGAAATGGCTTAGAAAATTAATTAATTTTTTTAAAAATATTATGTAGGATCTCTGTCTTTAATGTGTTGTACACTGTTATTTAATGCTATAACTAGTACTCCAACAGTATTTTTTTTCCCTTTGTGTTGCTATGTGAGGACAAACTTTTGAAATCGTTCATAATATATACTAAACTGATCTTCTGTATATAAAGAGAATTGAAAATGAATCATGATGTGATTGGAAGGGGAGAGGGAGCGGGAAAGGGGAGGGTTGTGGGTGGGAGGGAAGTTTTGGGAGGGGGAAGCCATTGTAACCCATAAGCTGTATTTTGAAAATTTATATTCATTAAATAAAAGTTTAATTAAAAAATTAAATTATCTGGGAAATTCTATGTGTGTTACTCAGTTATTTTTAGGAAATAGCCAAAATGTGTAATATGTAGGAGGAGGAGTAAAAAAATGTGGTTTAATTTGTGCCAGTATTGTGGTATAGCAGGTAAACATATTGACTACAAGGTGAATCTCCCAAATGAGCACTGGCTTGTGTCTTGGCTGCACAATTTCTATTCCAGCTCCCTGCTAATGGTCTTAGAATATAATCAGAAGATATCCCAAGTGTTTGGGTGCCTAACACCCTTTTGAGAAAGGGGATGAAGCTTATGGCTTCAGCCTGCCATGGGGCTATTACAAGTAACTGGATAGTGAATCAAAGGATGGAAAATACCTCCATCTCTCTGTCTCTGTCTCTGTTTCTCTCTCTCTCTCTCTCCCTCTCTCACTGATTTTAAGTACATAATACTTTAAAAAACATTGAATTTTCAATACAAAATGAGTATGAAAATCGGTGGGCCCACCATCAGAAAAAATTAAATAATATAAATATATATATGTATATATATTCTCCCCCACCCCAGAACAGAACATGGCCGGCATACCTAGTGTGTTCTGTAAGTTTTCCAGTATAAATTTTTGAACAGGATTTCGTTGTCACAATCAAGAATCCATCCTTGATGATACTTGTTTTCTTATGTTACAATGCTATAGTAGATAATACTGATGATTTAAAACAGCAATGAGAATCAACTCAAATGTAAAACAAAAATAAATGTGAATTCATATGTAGGGTTGTACATTCAGATTTAGAATCCATCCTTGATGATACTTGTTTTCTTATGTTGCAATGCTATAGTAGATAATACTGATGATTTAAAACAGCAATGAGAATCAACTCAAATGTAAAACAAAAATAAATGTGAATTCATATGTAGGATTGTACATTCAGATTTAGTTTATATGAGGAGGGGGCTATTTTTCATGGCATTCCCAGATTCCCAAGCAGATAGGATAATATTTAAAAACAGTCTTCAATTTGCATTAGGAATCATATAAGGAAAATTTGGGGAAATTTAAATCACATGTGCTTGCCTTACAAAACTCAACAGTTCCAAACCTCTTATACTAGTGTCTGAATATAAAGTACCAAAAATATTCAAAATTTCTGTCCCATGTTTCCCAAGTTTTCTAAGGCATATGCAACTTGGAAAAAGAAAAAAAAATACCTTCTCTGCATATGGCTATGAAGAAAGGGATACATCAAATTTCCAATATGGAATGATGATGGAATGGACATCCAAGATGACTACCTTTTGGAGAGGGTAAGTTTGAGCTATTTTTGAAAAATTTTTGAGATGAAGTTGCATACAATCAAAGGAGACCTAAGAAAAATGAAAATTTAATGTGAGTGAAGACCAGGTTATCACTAAAACCCAGTGAGTATGACTCCATAGCTTTGTAGGGAGAAAATCAGTAAGAAGGGACTGGCATTATGATACCACCTGTTAAGTCAGCACCTGTGATGCTGGTAAATTCCTATGGTCATTGGATCAAACATTGGTGACTATATTTCCAATTCAGATTGTTGCTAATATACCTGTGAAACAGCACAAGATGGCTCAAGTGCTTGGGCCCTTGAAGTCCACATGGGAGACCCAGATGGTTTTATAGGCCCCTGAATTTGGCCTGCTTATTCCTGCAATTGAAGCCTTTTGGGGTTTGAAACAGCAAATGGAAGATATATTTCTGTATGTGTTTCTCTCCTTCTATCCTGTAACTACTTTGCCTTTCAAATACATATTAAAAAACAAATAAAAAGGAGTGAGCAACACTTACATGAAAAATATTCAAAATTAATTTTAAAAAGTCACTGTATAATGAGTGTGGAAATTGCTGACAAGACCAGCAGATAAACATACCATAAAACCCCACTCTCCTACATACCAGGTGTCATAGATTGCTTTAAAATAATAGAACATCTGAGAAATTTTTGTCAGTTGAGGAAATTTAAGAATCCAGTATAATTTTTAGTTCAAACTATGCCAACCAAAAAGTAACAAAAAAATTCACATCTCTATGTCACCATATGTAGTTCCTAGAACAGAACATGGGTTTCAGAAAGTCATAGATATAGCTTTTCTCAGGACAATTGCTGGAAGAGGAAGTGGATGATGTTACAATCAAAAAGCCATCCTCAGTGATGCTAGATTCCACATGTGACAAATGAAACAATACAGAATACTGAGAATATATAGAGAAAATGATAATTGGAATGTAAACAAAAAGTCTGTCTCTATAGGTAATAATGTACAGCTCATTTTGATTAATATGAAAAATGGGTTTATTTATCAAAGTAGCCTCTGAGTTCCAGGAAGTTTCAGAGGAAAATATCAAAAAATTCTCAATATAGATTTAGAATCATATAGGGGAAAGTGGGAAAATGGCAATCCACACATAGTTGGATATAGAAGTAACAGATTTCAATTTTATCATGCTAGTGTCTGAACTGAAAGTAAAATAAATAATAATTTTCTAGATAAACATTAAATTTTCTAATGCATGTGTAATCTTGGAAGTGAAAAGAGTGCTCTCTGCAAATATGGATGTATAGTAAATTGTACATCAAAATCCTCAGAGGAGTTACAGGACTTACCTGCAGATGTGGACCTCAAAAATGAAATAGTTATCAACTAGACCACATGGAGGAAATTCTAAGTATAGCTTTGGCAGAAATGTGTATGAGGAATACACATGAAGACAATAAACTGAAACACAAATGAAGAAACAGAACCGGCAAGGTGAAATTTATACAGACATTCTCATGAATATAACTCATCTGTTTAGTGTCATACCAAAGTCACAAACACAAATACAGGGAAAATTAGAAAAATTTCAATTACATTCACACTGGAGAAAGAAGAGAGAAACTTGTCAAAACTTTCATCAAGAAAATACCATGACTCCTAGGAGACTTACAGGAAGGATACTGGGATACACAATTGCCTGGTGGGAAAATCAAAAAGCAAGAAATAAAAACCATAACACCAAGAAAATCACAAACATACAAACATATATTAATTGCAAATAGCATGATCAAACTGGGTGGTCCTAGTTGTTTCAGGAAAATTGTGAACATGAAGTCACTAGAACAGCTCCCAGAATGGACAAGCATTAGATGACATTGCTTTCAAAGCAATATACAGTAACAACTTCACTATATCATAATTGCCACATAGTAGGTTATTGAGGACAAATTTACAATCAACTAAAATACAAATCAAGCGTGGAATAAGTCATATGAAATAAATGTTTTGCATTATAGTTTGATTGCTATGTGTAGCAACAAGGAGTTTTCTTTCAGAGGTCTTGGAAATATAGGGCATAAAGAGATAGTTTTGTAAAACATCTTTAAAATTTCATTTATGAAAGACAGAAAATAAGTAGGAAATTAAGTCCAAATTAGTTTTTACTAATTAGTGAAACTATGTCAAGCAAATATGGCAGTGTCTCAATCTAGCATACTAGAAATTGAACCTTGTTCAATATAGGGTATCAAAGGACCAACACATGCACAAATAATATGTGGGTTTCAACTTGTGTAATATTTAACTCTTTTAACATTGTTCTTAGAAAATGTATTATGGGTATGATGAATTTATAATGGATTGAAAATTAATGTTGTCTACCTTATGGAAAAACTATGTTTAGGCTTTTTTGGTATCTATTTGATATGTAGATGTATACAATCTATTGAGATGTAGTGAAAATGGAAACATAATCTCAGAGAAAGATCAAGTTATAATTGCAATCCTGAGAGTATTACTTAATTTGGAGTGAGGAAAGTCAGAATGAGAAACACATGCAAGGAAAGTGGTTATAGTGATTAAATTGTTACTTTGAAAATATTGAGAAATTGCTGGGTCTGTCATCTGAAAAAAAAGTTTAAACTCACCACATGTGAGATAATCTCAAAAGAAAGGCCAGTTTGAGAAATTTTAGGTTGGAGAATTTCAAAAATCTAGAACTATGTTTAATTCTGTTAGTATCACTCCAAAAATAGTAACAAAATATATATGTCTTTATACATGTATTGTCTGGATCAGAACACGATGGATGTACCTATTGGGTTCTGAAAAGTCAGAGATAGGGCATTTTCCAGAATAGTTGCTAGAAGGAGTAGGGAGTCAATAGAGAGACATAATGTTGGGCAGATTAACAGAAAGATAAACAAAGATGTAGGGAAACAGGTGGGTAGAGAAAGACTGCCAGAGATGGTCTACTAGAGGAAGAGATAGAGACCTAGAGAGAGATAGTAACACTCAAAGGACAAAACCAGTTAGGGGTAGAGACAGACATTCATAGAGACAGGGGACAAATCAAAACGAAGAGAGACAAAGAGAAAGAGAAACATACATATACAAAATGAGAAAGAGTTTGAGAGACAGAGTGAGGGAAACATATGCAAAATAATATATTTCTCTAACTTAGAGAAGAATATAGACATCCAAGAACAGGAGGCACACAGAATCCCCAAAAGACATGATCAGAGCACTTTGCTATAACATATCATATTATTGTATTCAAACATTCAAAAGTAAAACGTAAAGATTCTAAAATGTGTGAAGAAATGCCAGATTACCTTTAAAGCATCTCCAATCAGAATGACAGCAAATTTGTTATCCAAATCCTACAGGATGGAATACAATGGATTGTTATGATACAAGTCCTGAAGGAAAATAAAACTCAATGCAGAATACTGTAACCAACAAAACTCTCATTTATTAATAAAGATGATCTTCAAAGGGATCAGATAAACAAGACTAGTGTCTGCTAATACTAACTGATGGAATTAAAAAGGGAGAGAATGATCCAACATGGGAAGCGGGATACTCAGCAGACTCATAGAATGGCAGATGTCCTAAACAGTACTCTGGCATCAGGACCTAAATGAAAGATCTCTGTGACTGAGATCCCAGTAGAAAGAATGGGTCATCAAAGAAGGAGGCACCTTTCTCTGAAGGGAGGAGAGAACTTCCACTTTGACTATGGCCTTGTCGAAATAAGATCAAAGTCGGTGAGCTCAGGGGGCTTCCATAGCCTTGGCAACTCATGACTAGAGCCTGGGGAGATTGCTGATGCCATAAACAAGAGTGTCAATTTGTTAAGTCAACAACAGGAGTCACTGTGCACCTACTCCCCATGTAGGATCTCTGTCCTAAATGTGTAGTTCAATGTGAATTAATGATATGACTAGTGCTTAAACAGTATTTGGCAATTTATGTTCTGTGTGGGAGATCTTTACTTACTATATACTAAATTGATCTTCTGTATATAAAGATAATCAGAAATGAATCTTGATGTGAATGGAATGGGAGAGGGAGCAGGAGATGGGAGGGTTGTGGGTGGGTGGGAAGTTATGGGGGGAAAGCCATTGTAATACATAAACTGTACTTTAGAAATTTATATCTATGAAATAAAAGTTTCAAAAAAAATAAAGATGATCTTCCAAGACTAACAAAAATTGAAAGAATGTATCACCACTGGGCCAGCCTTACCCATGCAAATTAAGGATGTTCTAAACAAAGAACAAGAAAAAGATAATCAAAATCATAAAATAATAAATAGGCACAAAATCCCATAGTAATCATACAAAGGTGATTAAAAACAAAATGAATATTTATGGAAAATGGCAGGATCCAGTTATTACTTATAAAAATAATCTGGAATGTAAATAGGATAAATTCTCCAATTAAAAGACACAGACAAGCTGAATGAATTAAAAACAAAACTTGTCTATATGCTGTCTATAAGAAATACATTTTGCCAATAAAGAAACACAAACTGAAAGTAAAATGATGGAAAAAGATATTCTAGGCAAGCAAAAATCAACAAGAGCTGAGATAGCTTTCTTAATATTAGAAAAAAAGAATTTAAGGAAAAATCAATCTCTTAAAAGAAATGAAGGTCACTATATAAGGATTAAAGGATCAAATTAACAAGAAGATCTGACTCTAATAATTGTGGATGCACCCAAAGATAGGTACTCAGCTATTAAAACATAGATCTAGAGGGAGACATAGATATAGAGGGAGATCTAGAGGAAATCCTCCCAAACACCTTCTATGAAGATACAATCACTTTCATTCCAACCAGAAAAAGATACAATGAAGAAAAAGAATTACAGAACCATATCCCTGATGAATACATGCAAAAATCCAATAAAATACATGCTAATAAATTATATCAAAGCATCAAGAGGTCATTCAACCTGATCAAGTGGGATTTATCCCTGGCATGAAGGCATGGTTCAACATAGGCAAATCAATAAATGTGATATATCACATTAGCAAGCTGAAGAATAAAATCTATATGGTTATCACAATAGATAAAGAAAAAAGCACTTGATAAAATTCAACACAACTTCAAGCGAAAACCTATGCAAATTGGGTCTTGAAAGAATATATCACAACATAATTAAGGCAATATTGGACAAACTCACTGACAGCATCATATTGAATGGGGGAAAAGCTGGAAGCATTTCCATTAAGTTCTAGACCTAGATAGGGATGCCCTGTTTCATAATTACTTCTCAATATTGTTTTGATGGATTCACTTTGCTAAGGTAAATAATGGGTCTGATGCTGTGGTGCAACAGGTTAAAGCCCCAGCCTGCAGTGATGGCAGCATTGGGCTGCTTCACTTCTGATCCAGCTCTCTGCTATAGCCTGGGAATGAATCAGAAAATGGCCCAAGTCCTTGGGCTGCTGCACGTATCTGGGAAACCTGGAAGTAGATCCAGGATCCTGGCTCCTGGCTTCAGATCAGGCTAGGTCCAGCCATTGCAGCCATTTGGGGAGTAAACCAGTGGATGGATGGAAGATTCATTTTCTCTCTCTCTTTCTCCCTCCCTCTCTGTCTCTCTCTACTCCTCCTCCTCCTCCACCTCCTCCTCCTCCTCCTCCTCCACTTTCCCCCTCCCTCCCTCCCAATTCTTCTCAGTAACTCTGGTTTTCAAATAAAGAAATAAATATTTTTAAAAAGATATGTAATTATCCCAGATGCCCACAAGCTGATGAGTAAATAGAACGTGGTGCATATATGATGTGATTCTACTCAGCCATAAAAATAATGAAATCCTGTCTTTTTCCACAAAAGAATGGATGCAACTAGAGATTATTACACTAAGTGAAATAAGCTAGACCCAAAAAGAAAAATGTCTTATGTTTTCTGATTGGTTATAGCTGATAGAGCAAAAAAATCCTGTGATATTACTCTGATCTATATCTTGTCTATACCACTCTGGAACAATAGTCTCCATTATTTATTTGTAGGGCTATTTATTTAGAGGAGTTTTGAACCTGTGATTGGAAAATAAATTGGAAGTATCTTATCACAAAAATTAAAAGAGAAAAGGAAAGGAGGAAGGAGCAGGGAGAGAAAGAAGATAAAAGAAAGGGAAAGCAGTGGAGGATGGCCCAGGTCCTTGGGCCTCTGTGCGCACGTGGGAGACCAGAAGAAGCTCCTGACTCCTGGCTTCAGATCAGCACAGCTTCAGCGGCTGGCCATTGCAGCCAATAGAGAAGTGAACCATGGGATGTAAGACCTCTCTCTCTCTCTCTCTCTCTCTCTCTCTCTCTCTGTCTCTGTCTCTATCTCTCTCTGCCTCTCCTCTCTTTGTGTAACTCTTTCAAATAAATAAATACATCTTAAAAAAAGAAATAGAGCACTATAGACACACACAAAGACATACAGAGTGAGAAATTAATAGTAAGAGAGAAAGAGCAACATTGAAAGAGATAGATAAACAGAGTATGGTACAAAGACATACATACTCAAAGAGACAGAGACAGAGTGATTAACAGGCTGAGAGAAAATTAAGTTAAAGGCACATACAGAGATTGAGACAAAGAAAGTGATACAGAAAGACTCAAAGTGAGAAAGAAAGTTTACAAGATACAGAAACACACAGAGACACAGACACATGGAGACACAGACACAGAGACAGAAATAAAAATAAAGAGACAGCAGAGGGGTTCTGAAAAGGTCAAATAGCAGCAGGATGGTCCAATCTATGCAGGGTGAAATTAATATTTGAAAGGGTGAGAAAGTAGACTTGCAGGATAGAACTGTGGGAGAACTCCAGAAGGAGACCCAGTGAAAGCAGTAGTAATGGTCAAAACCCACTCTGAAAGAGCAAATAAAATAAAATAAAATAAAATAAAATAAAATAAAATAAAATAAAATAAAATAAAGTAAAATAAAATAGAACTTGGCTCTGAGTGGTTAAGACTCCTGCTCTGGCAAACCAGGTGAAAGGGGAATCCAGAGGACTATGGCACTGCTGATAGAAGAGAGAGAGCTTGGTGAACCGCTTATAAAGTTTCATGCAAACTCCCTAAGACAACAGATGTGGGAAGTAAATTTAAAAAATATGGCAATCTGGGGCTGGCACTGTGGCACAGTGGGTTAACACCCTGGCCTGAAGTGTCAACATCCCATGAGTGCCGCTTCAAGTCCTGGCGGCTCCTCTTCCGATCCAGCTCTCTGCTATGGTCTGGGAAAGCTGAGGAAGTTGATCCAGGTCCTTGGGCCCCTGCACCCACATGGGAGACCTGAAAGAAGCTCCTGGCTTCTGGCTTCAGATCAGCCCACACTACTTGTGGCCTTCTGGGGAGTGAACCATCGGATGGAAGACCTCTCTCTCTGTCTCTACCTCTCTCTGTAACTCTGTCTTTCAAATAAATAAAAACAATTATTTATAAAAAATAATATGGCAATCTGCCTCTCTGCCCCCTCACTGCTATAGCACAGACCTACAAACAGCAGGCAGAGGGTTCACACCATTATCTAGATATAGACAGGAAGCTGCCACCTCACCTCCAATCCATGTGCCCAGTAATAACAGGAATCACTCAAACCTTTTCAGTGAGGTCCACAAAAATTCATAAAAATCCCTTCCCCCTCCATGCCAGCTGCCCCATGCCAACTGCCCAGCAATGAGGGGAGGGGGATCCACCCCTATGGAGGGGAGGCCCCACTTGTGGGAATGTACTACTTGCCTAGCACCATTGAGAAATTAGCAGGGCTGCAATGGGCTGGTACTTTGTATGCCTACAAACCACCAATGTACCTAGAGAAAACATGTCCCCTGACATTGAAGCTGGTTAGAAGGACTAAAAATAGTGCCTCTGGGAACACAGCAGCTTCCTTATACACAGGACTGGTTAGTGGGATGGAGTAGCCCCACTTATATTCCACAACTTTGAGGGGGCTGGCACAGTGGCACAGCAGGTTAAAGCCCTAGCCTAGGTGCTGGTTCTAGTCCTGGCTGCTCCTCTTCTGACCCTGCTCTCTGCTGTGGCCTAGGAAAGCAGTAGAAGATGGCCCAAGTCCTTGGGTCCCTGCACCCACATGGGAAACACAAAGGAATCTCCTGGCTCCTGGCTTTGGATGAGCTCAGTTCAGGTCTTTGCAGCCATCTGGGGAGTGAACCAGCAGATGGAAGATCTCTCTCTCTCTCTGTCTCTACCCCTTTTGTAACTTCATCTTTAAAATAAATAAATCTTTAAAAAAATGCATGACATAGAGCTCCCTGGAAACTGAGTCTGAGAGAACAGTGACTGCAAAAGAGGAGACAGAGTGTGGCTAGGTCCTGGCAACTTCAGAGCATTCTCCACATTCTCTGAGCTCCTTCACTAACTGTAGCAACTCATAACAGAGGGAACCATGCTCACAGGAAATAATCCACAGATCAAATATGCAGTTCAACAAGCAGTGTGGATGAGTGTTTAGCACACTGGAGATAAAAACCATGGCATCCATCAGCTGTAAGAAATGCTGGTCACACCAACAGAGGTGACCATTCCTCTCCATCCAGTTAACTAGAGGAGAACTATGACACCCAATGGAGATCTTACCCTGGACACTTGCCCCACCCAGGAATACTGAACAGAGAACCCTGAACACATCTCTTGGTATTTACTTTAAGTATAGTAGTCCCAATAAGTCAAAGAGACTCAGACCAAATATAAAAGCACCAGACCAAAAAAATCTATAAATATCAAAAATAAAAAGAAAAATTAAGAAATAAGAGTAAGGAACACACTATGATCCCCCCAAAGGAACACTACAACATTTCAATAGTAGAAGGTGAAGATGAAGATTGAAGATATGCCATAAATGGAATTCAAACAACTAATCATTTGTTACTCTGAAGCAATCAGAAGCAAATTCACAAACTAAAGATATAATATATGATATGAATGAAAAATTTTGCAATGAAATTTAGATTTTAGAGAAATCAAATGAAATTCTAGGAATGAAAAATTCAATAGATCAAATAAAAATACAATGGAAAGTCTTAACAACAGAGTTGGTGAAGCAGAAGAAATAATATTCAAACTAGAAGATAAATCTCTGAATATTTTACAGTCAGACCAAAAAGAAGAAGAAAAAAAATGGAAAACTAAAAAAATACTATTGGAGATATACCTGATACTATCAAAAACCCAACATATGGGTCATAGGAGTCCCTGAAGGCATGGAAAGAGAAATAATTAGAAGACCTTTTCAGTGAAACAATAACAGAAATGTTCCCTAATTTGGAGGAAAAAAGGGGCAACCAAGTACAGGAATCACAGAATCACAGAACTCCCAATAGATATGAAGAGAAAAGATCTTCACCTTCACACATTGTACTAAAACTCTCTGCAGTGGAACATAAAAAAAATTCTAAAATGTGCATGAGAGAAAAGCCAGATTACCTTCAGAGGTACTCCAATAAGACTGACAGCCAACTTCTCATCAGAAACCCTACAAGATAGGAGAGAATGGCTGGCAAGATATAGTCCAAGACTTAAGAAAACAAAACTGTCAACTGAGAATACTGACCCTGGCAAAGCTCTTATTTGAATGAAGGTGAAATAAAGATCTTCCTCAACATACAGAAACTGGAAGAATTTGACACCACTCATCCAGTCTTACAGAAGCTGTTTAGTGATGTGCTACACACAGAAACAGGGTCATCACTACAAAAGACAGTGAAGGCAGAAAAATTCTCAGTAAAAACTGAAAGAAAATCCAAAGTAAAAAATAGTAATTTTAATGAAAATATAACAGGGAAAAGTCATTGCTTATCAATACTCACCTTGAAAGTAAATGGTCTCAACTCTCCAGTTAAAAGACACAAACTGGGACCGGCACCGTGGTGCAGTGGGTTAATTCTCCGCCTGTGGTGCTGGCATCCCATATGGGCACCAGTTCTAGTCCAAGCAGCTCCTCTTCCAATCCAGCTCTCTGCTATGGCCTGGGAAAGCAATAGAAGATGGCCTGAGTGATTGGGCTGCTGCACCTGTGTGGGAGGCCAGGAAGAGGCTCCTGGCTCCTGGGTTCAGATTGGCATGGTTCCAGCCATTGCAGCCATCTTGGGAGTGAACCAATGGAAGGAAGACCTTTCCCTATTACTTGCCCTCTCACTGTCTGTCACTCTACCTCTCAAATAAATAAATAAAAATCTTTAAAAAAAGACACCGACCGACTGAATGGATTAAAAAAGAATACCCATCACACCAACAAAGATGCATAGAGACTAAAAGTGAAAGGATGGAAAAAGATATTCCATGCCAAGAGAAACCAAAAAAAGAGCTGATGTAGCCATCCTAATATCAGATGAAGTAAACTTTAACACAAAAACTGTTAAAAGAGACAAAGAAAGTCACTATGTAATGATTAAGGGATCAATTCAATAGGAAGATGTAACTATTATGAATGTATACGTGCCTAATTGCAGGGCACTTGACTATTTTAAAAAATATAAGTGTATGTAAATAGAGACATAGACTCAAATACAGTAGTAAGCATGTACTTCAATACCCTATTTTGAGTTTTGTACAGATCAGCCAGAGAGAAATTCAGCAAGGAAACAACAGAGTAAATTTACACTAAAGATCAAATATACTTAACAGACATCTACTGAACTTTCTCTCCTACAACTGTAGAATACTCATTCTCACAAATGCATGGAAGATTCTCTAGACTTGGCCACATGGTAGGCCATAAAGCAAGTCTTAGCAAATTGAAAAAAATCAAAGTCATACCATGCAAAAGAAACAATCAGCAAAGTGAAGAGTAAAATGACAGAATGGGAGAAATTATTTGCAAACTATACAACTGAGAAAGGATTAATAACCAGAATATAGGGGCTGGCGCCATGGCTCACTTGGTTAATCCTCCACCTGCAGTGCTGGCATCCCATATGAATACTGGTTCTAGTCCCGATTGCTCTTCTCCCAGTCCAGCTCTCTGCTATGGCCTGGGAAGGCAGTGAAGGATTGCCCAAGTGCTTGGGCCCCTGCACCCACATGGGAGATCAGGAGGAGGCACCTGAGTCCTGCTTTTGAATCATTGTAGCTCTGGCCATGGTGGCCATTTGGGGGGTGAACCAATGGAAGGGAGATCTTTCTGTCTCTCTCTCTTACTGTCTGTCAAATAAATTAAAAGATAAAAATAAAAAAAAAACAGCATATATAAAGTGATCAAGAAATTCAAGAAAAGAAACAACTCAGTTAAGAAATGGACAAAGAACTTAAATGAACGTTTTTCAAAAGAGGAAATCCAAATGGCCAATAGATACATAAAAAAATGCTCAGGATCACTAGCTGTCAGAGAAATGCAAATCAAAACCACATTGAGGTTTCACCTCACCCATGTTAGATTGGCTTTCATACAGAAATCAACAAACAAAAAATTTTGGTGAGGATTTGGAGAAAAAGGTACCCTAATTCACAGCTGAAGGAAATGTAAGCTAGCAAAGCCACTATGGAAGACAGTATGGAGGTACTTCAAAAATCTGAATATAGACCTACCATATGACGCAGCCATCCTACTCCTAGAAATTTACCCCAGGGACTTTAAATCAGCATATAAAGACCTATGTGTACTTCTGCATTTATCACAGCTCTACTCACAGTAGCAAAGACATGGAATCAACCCAAATGCCTGTAAACTGAAGACTGGGTAAAGAAATTCTAAAATATGTACAGCATGGACTATGACATAGTAGTAAAAAAATGAAATTTGGTCATTTGCAACAAAATGGATAAATATGGGAAACATCATACGTTGTAAAGTAGGACAGGCCCAAAGGGCCAAATACCATATGTGCTCCCTGGCCTATGATAACCAATAGATCACCAAAAGGCAATCTGTATAGAGCTAAAATTGTCACTTTGAGAAGCATTAACTAGAACAACTCTTGTCTTGACTGTTGAACAATTTTTCTTCTTTCCTCACATTTTCATATTAATCATTGAACTCTTTAATTAACATGATAACCATATTTGTATAAAGTTAATTGAAAATATATCTTGGATTGGCGCCGGTGCTGTGCACAGTGGGTTAATGCCCTGGCATCTCACATGGGTGCTGGTTCAAGACCCAGCTTCTCCTCTTCCGATCCAGCTCTCTACTATGGCCTGGGAAAGCAGTAGAAGATGGCCAAGTCCTTGGGCCCCTGCACCAGTGTGGGAGACCCAGAAGAAGCTCCTGACTCCTGGCTTCAGATCGGTGCAGCTTTGGCTGTTGCAGCCAATAGGGAGTGAAACATCAGATCGAAGACCTCTCTCTTTCTGTGTCTCCTCTCTCTGTGTAACTCTGCCTATCAATTAAATAAATCTTTAAAAAAAAGAAAATAGATCTTAGAAAAAAACAAAAGTGAGAAAAATAGAGGAAAAAGGAAGGGGGTAGGGTGTGAGTGGGAGGGCAAGCACCGTTTAAAGAATCACCATGATCCTAAAGTTGTAATTGTGAAATATATGAAGTCTGGACGTACTTCTAAGGGTAAAGTTTAAAAACTTGCCATGGAAGCTCAATTCTCATTTAGCTTGGTGGTAAAAATAGTATTTTAAGTGTTAGAGAGATCATATGGATAGGATCAATTGTTAAAATGATTTTATAGACAGGATCAAGTTTGTACTAACACTTGATCCTGTCTATATTATATATACATATATGTATATATTATATTTATATATAATATATATGTATATATAATATATATGTATATAATATAATATGTATTATATATATATGACTAATTGCTGGGTAATAATAATAGATATAACTGGTAATAATGATAGAATTAAAAAGAGGTGAATGCTCCAACATGGAAAGCAGTCCATACAGCAAACCCATAGAAAGACAATCACTTTAAGTAGCACTCTGACCTCAGAATCAGCCCTTAAGGCATTCTGGTCTGGCTGAAAAGCCTAGGCATGGAAAGCCAAGACACTGCAGTCACCAAAGAAGGATGTACTTTTCTCTGAGGGGAGGAGAGAACTTCAACTTTTCTTATGGTCTTGTCAAAATACTGAACAAGTTTATGGATCCAAAAGGCTTCCATTGCCTTGGCAGGTCATGTCAAAAGCATTGGGTGATCACCAATGTCATAATTGCTTTAACTGTTTTACAACAGGGATCATGATGCGCTAACTCCCATGCAGGACCTCTGTCCTCAAGGAGTTGACTTTACCTAGGATAAATTATATCTTCTATGTATAAAGTTAAATGAAAATAGAAGTTAGTAAAAATCAAGACTAGGAATAGGAAAGGTAAGAGAAATAAGTGAGGGAGTGTGGGTGAGAAAGTGAGTATGTTGGGAAGAATTACTCTGCTCCTAATTTTATTTATGAAATGCATGCAAATTAATAAACAAAAATAAATAAAAATCAAAAAAGGAATAGAGACAGGAAAAAGACACGGAGTCAGAGACAGCAAGATGAAAGACTATAGAGACAGCCATAGAGTCATGGATATAGACACAGATCCAGAGAAGCAGACTGAGAGATATTCAGATAGTGAGAAAGAAGAGAGAGAACACATAGGGAGAAAGAGATATGCGTTAAGGGGCAGAGACAGACCAACACACTGAGAAAGATAGTGAGAGTGACCTATAGAGATATTGTGTTTGAGAGCAGAGACGGATGGCCAAACACACACAGAGATGATAAAGAGACTCAGACAATAATAGACAGTGAGACCCCAGATAAAGATAAAGAGACAGAAATGAGGAACACAAAAATAGAGAGATGGAAATGCAAATGGCCACAGAGACACGGAGACAGTGACAGAAAGACTGAGAGAGAGAGAGATGGAGACAGAAAGATATACAGAGAGATATCTAAACAGAGATAAAAACAAAGACAATGCAGAAATTGAGGTGGAAACAGAAATATACACTAGTTACACAAAAAAGGAAGGAAAGTCAGCGATAGTAAAGAGATAGGACAGATAGAGAAAAAACAATAGATTGACAAACACAGAGGGAGTCAGAGTGAAGAGGGATATGAATAAAGATTGAGCAACACAGAAATGAGAAGCGTGGAGAGAGAGAGAATTGAGAAAAAGAGAGAGAAAGAGAGAAAGATAAGAAACAGACATAGAGACAGAAAAAGCAGAAGTACACATGGACAGAGATAAAGAGACATAGGGAGAGACAGATACACATGCAGAAACAGACTTGCAGAGGCGAAGAAACAGGCAGAAATACTGACAGATTAAGACAGGCTGAGAATATGAGAGATAAATACCAACAAAGTGACAGAAAGATAGACACGATTGACAATGCCCATGGAGACACTAGGTATTATTAGCTTCAGAGTGAGCTTGAACATGAAAGCTGATAATAAATAATCTAGAAAGGAAAGAAAGTTGAGGATTTTACAACAACAACAAAAAAGATGAATCCAGAATTTTCAACACATGGGATAAAGTAGATTTTCATGATGTACACAGCTTATAATAATCAATTTGAAGGCTAAAAATAAATAATAACCTTAACAAGACATAACATATAACATTTTGTTTGAGTAGAAATGAGTAATTTGGTAAGAAAAATCATAGAATCCCAAGCAGATAAAGAGATACTAACAAAAGAAGTCATAAAATTACATTAGCAAAAATTTAAAATAAATTGACAGTATGTTAATCCTTAAAAATTCTTGCTTCTTAGCACAATAATTCCATAGCAAAAATCTGTGTGTGAATCAAAGTATGAAAATGTTCAATATCAACAGTCAATTATTTATCATCCAAAAGCACAGACTTTTCTAAAGCATATGTGCACCTGGAACGTGAAAGAGTCCAATATTCCACTCTGGTTATCATGAAAATATTCAGAAAATTTCCAAGACAGCAATGGAGTAAATATCATGCCTCCTAGGGAAAAAAAAAACTTAAAGGAAATAAAGCAGTACAGGGAAGAACTGCAGGTTAGACAATAAAAAACTCAAATAGAAATGATGTAGCTCCAAAAGAATGACTAAAAACTTAAGAAAATGAATCACCTGGAAATGAGTACAATGAAAGTAGGACTTAATTGCTGCTGAAAAATTATGACATGAAAGTTGCCATGGAAGTTTTGGAATGGACAGGTATTTGACCTAACAAATACAACAAAATAATTTGACACATTATAAGGGTATAAAATTTTGTCAAACTGCCATCTAAATAATCACCATGTGTCTTAGGAGAGAGTCATAAAAGAGAGAATTAAGATGATGTATGTTTGAGAATATTAATAAGCCAAGCACAAATTTTAGCTGCATAAACATCCATAAAATTTAAAAAATATATCTAGAAATATATATATATATATATATGCATTTCTTAGAAATAAACATGATAATACTTGTACCTATTGATGTCTGAAAAATCATGAACACAGAAGTTTCTGAGACAACTTCTACAGTGGAGAGTGAGTTGATTACATCCCAATCAAAAAGCATGCATTGATGATTTCAGATCCCTTATATAACAAATGGCATAAGACAGGCTACTAATGGCCCAAAGAGTTGATGGTAATCAAAGATAAATCATGACTCATATGTAAACATACACATAATATTCTGAATAATATTAGGAGAATATTAGTTCCATAACTGTAAGTTAAATTGAGGATATTATTGGAAAAACACTCCTAGAATTGCATTTAGAATTCTATATAGCAAAATTGGGAAATTTAAGTCCAGACATGTTTGGCTAGAAAAGATTGTGATTCCAAAGTTATAATACCAGTGTCTGAAAATAAATTAAGAAAAACTGCAGTTTTAACAGTTGATTGTTTTGTTCTATGAATACTATCTACTTTTGGATGGAATATCTCCTACACTCTGTTTCTCTCTCTTTACAGTGTTTCAGATCAATGAATTGATAAATTATTTTTAAAAATAAAAATTTAATTGCAATATATTAAAACTAGGAATGATACAAACAGTATCACTTCTAAATGAGGTTGAGTTTAATGCTTCAATATTACATGGAGATTTGTACACATGAAAGCTGTGTACAGAATTTTCAGTAAATGAATGAAAGCAAAGTGAAAAATCCAACCAGAATTTCTACCTGCATGCTTACAGCATTGTAATTGGCTTTTTAAAAAGCTTTCATTTAATAAATGCTAATTTCATAGCACAACATTAAGAATATAGTGGCTCTTCTCCCCACACCCATACTCCCACACCAACTCCCATCCCACCTCCTACTACCTCTTCCCATCCCATTTTTAATTAAGATTCATTTTTAATTTAACTTTATACACAAGACCAACTCTATACTAGGTAAAGATTTCAACAGCTCGCAACCACCCACACCAACACACACACACACACACACGTGTAAAGTACTGTTTGAGAGCAGGTTTTTCAGTTAACTCTCAGAGTACAACTCATTAAGGACAGAGGTTGTGCATGAGGACTAAGTGCACAGTGAATTCTGTCATTAATTTAACAATTAACATGCTTATCTATGATGTCACTGATCACATGAGGCATATTCCATGAGCTGCCAAGGTTGTGGAAGCCTTTTGTGACCACAAACTCAGTCAGTATTTGATAAAACCACAAGCAAAGTTGAAATTCTCTTCCTTCAGAGAAAAGTACATCCTTCTTTGAGGGCCCCTTCTTTCCTTTATGGTTTCACTCACAGAGATCTTTGATGTAGGCTACTTTTTTGCCACAGTGACTTGAATTTCCATGCCTGAAATTCTCTCATGGGCTTTGCAGCCACATCTGAATGCCTTAAGGGCTGATTATGAAGTCATAGTATTACTTAAAGCAATTGCCATTCTATGAGTTTGCTTTGTGAGCTGCTTCCCATGTTGGACATTCCCTCCTTTGTAATTCTATTATTATATCTACTAGGTTCTTCATGCTATTTACATGATCCCTTTAACACTTAATCTTATCTATATGTTCACTTTAGCACTTAATATGATCACTTTAACAATTAAGATCACAATATTACCACCTATTTTAATGGGATTTAGAGTCCCATGACAAATTTTTAAACTGTACCTTTAGAAGTAAGTCCAAATCACTGTATGTGGAACTATACATTTGTACAGTTACAAACTTCTTCCTCGCTCCCTTATCCCCCCTTTTATTTCTAACTGAAATTTATTTTCAATTGACTTTATACACATGATTAACTCTATGTTAAGTAAAGAGTTCAACATATAGTATGAAGAAGAGAAAATTAAAAAATACATAAAAATTAAAAAAATTAAAAAAAAACCTTCTCAACAGGATGAGAGCAGTTCAAGTCATTGTTTCTTAAAGTGTCAATTTAACTTCTACAGCTTTCATTTTAGGTGCACTATTAATTCTCACATATTAGGGAGAACTAATAGTATTTTCCCTTTGGAACGGGCTTATTTCACTAAATATGAAGTTTTACAAATCCATTTTGTTGCAAATGGCTGAATTTCATTTTTTTACTGCTGTGTCTTATTCCATAGAGTACATGTCCCATCATTTCTTTATGCAGTCTTCAGTAGATGGGCATTTATGTTTATTCCATGTCTTAGCTATTGTGAATTGAGTGGCAATAAACATGGACACCCAGATAGCTGTTTTTGTTTACTGTTTTCATTTCCCTTGGGTAAATTCCCAAGAGTGAGATGGCTGGGTACTATGGTAGGTATATATTCAGATTGTAGAGGTATCTCCATACTTTCTTCCATAGTGGCTTTGTAAGTTTACATTTGAACCAACAGTGGATTAGGGTACCCTTCTCCCCATATCCTTGCCAGGATTTTTGTTTGTAGAGCTGTATGAGAGTTATTCTAACTGGGATGAAGTGAAATCTCATTGTGGTTTTGATTTGCATTTCCCTGACAGCTTGTGATCCTGAACATTTTTTTCATGTGTCTGTTGGCCATTTGGATTATTTTATTTATTTGAAAGAAAGTTACAGAGAGAGACACAGAGAGATGGTTCACTCTCCAGATGGCCGCAATGGCCAGAGCTGCACTGATCCAAAGCCAGGAGCCAGGAGCTTCTCCCTGGTCTCCCACATGGGTGCAGGGGCCCAAGGACTTGGGCCATCTTCTACTGCTGTCACAGGTTATAGCAGAGAGCTGGATCAGAAGAGGAGCAGCCAGGACTAGAACCAGCACCCATATGGCCAGCACTTCAGGCCAGAGTTTTAACCCACTGTGCCACAAGTGCCAGCCCCTGCC
The DNA here is from genome assembly GCF_033115175.1 of Lepus europaeus. NCBI lineage: Eukaryota > Metazoa > Chordata > Mammalia > Lagomorpha > Leporidae > Lepus > Lepus europaeus. The sequence continues at coordinate 9,307,683 of NC_084851.1, forward strand.
CAACTCTTGACTGAGTTGTTTGTTTTGTGGTTGTGGATTTTCTCAATCTCTTTGTAGATTCTGATTATTAATACCTAATGAGTAACATAGCTTGCAAATTATTTTTCTCATTCTGTTGGTTGCCTTTTCACTTTCCTGTTTCTTTGTCATACAGAACTTCTCAATTTGAAATAATCCAATTTGTTAATTTTGGCTTTGACTGCCTGTGCCTCTGGAGTCTTTTTCCAAGAACACTTGGGCTGTGCCAATGTCTTGAGGGTTTGCCCTATGTTCTCAATTTCTTTGATGGTGTTAAGTCCTAGATTTAGATCTTTAATCCATGTTGAAAAAATTTTTGTGTAAAGTGTGAAGTAGGGGGTCTTGCTTCATACTTTTACATGTAGAAACCCAGTTTCCCTGGAACCATTTATTGAAGACACTGTCCTTTCTCCAAAGATTGGTGTTAACTCCTTGGTCAAATATAAGTTAGTTGTAGATGTTTGGACTAATATCTGGGTTTTCTATTTTGTTCCATTGGTCTATCCATCTATTTTTGTACTATTTCCAGGCAGTTTTGATTATAACTGCTTTGTAGTATGTCTTGAAACCCGGCATTGTGATGCCTCTGGCTTTGTTTTTGTTGTATAAGATCGCTGTACCTATCCGAGGTATCCTATACCTCCATATGAATTTCTGCATCATATTTTCTAGATCTGAGAAGAATGGTATTTTGAGTGGTATCGCATTGAATTTGTAAATTGCTTTCAGAAGAATGGGCATTTTGATGATATTGATTCTCCCAATCCATGAGCATGGAAGATTGTTACATTTTTGTATCTTCTTCTATTGCTTTAATATTTTGTAATTCTTATCACAAAGATCTTTGATATCCAAAGTTAAGTTTATTACAAAGTATTTGATTTTTTGTAGCTATTATGAATGGAGTTGATCTTTGCAGTTCTTTCTCAGCCATGACATTGTCAGTGTATACAGAGGCTGTTTTTTTTTTTTGTACTGACTATATCCTGCTACCTATCAAACTCTTTTATGAGCTCTATAAGTCTCATATATATATATATATATATATATATATATATATATATATATATATATATATATATATAGAGAGAGAGAGAGAGAGAGAGAGAGAGAGAGAGAGAGAGAGAGAGAGAGAGAGGCGGGGGGAGAGAATCATGTCATCTGCAAATAGGAATAATTTGACTCCTGCTTTCTAATTTGTACCCCTTGTATTTCATTTTCTTGTCTAATGGCCCTGGCTAAAACTTCCAGAACTCTATTGAATATCTGTGGTTAAAGTAGGCATCCCTGTCTGGTACTGGGTCTCATTGGGAACGCTTCCAATATTCCCCATTCATATGATGCTTGCCTTTGGTATGTCATAAATTACCTTGATTGTGTTGAGGAATATTCCTTCTAAACCCAATTTGCTTAGAGTTTTCATGATGAAAGGGTTTTGTATTTTGTCAAATGATTTCTATGCATCTATTGAGATAATCATAAGGTTTTTGTTCTTCAGTTTGTTAATGTGATGTATCACATTGATTTGCAATTGTTGAACCATCCCTGCAAACCAGGAATAAATCTTACTTGGTCAAAGCGAGTGATGCTTTTGCTGTGTAGTTGGATTTTATTGGCCAGAATTTTGTTGAGGATTTTTGCATCTATGTTCATCAGGGAAATTGGTTTATAGTTCTCTTTCTCTAATGCATCTTTTCTGGGTTTAGGAATTAAGATTATGCTGGCTTCATAGAATGAATTTGGGAGGATTCCCTCCCTTTCCATTGTTTTGAATATTTGAGAAGAATTTTAGTTCTTTAAATGTCTGGTTGAATTCAGAATTGAATCCATCCAGTCTTTTTTTTTTTCCTTGGGAAGTCTTTTATGAATGATGCAATTTCCATCTTGGTTATAGGTCTGTTTAGGTTTTCTGTCTTCATGGCTCAATTTAGGTGGGTTATATGTCCAGGAATCTATCAATTTCTTCTAGGTTTCCCAGTTTGTTGGCATACAGCTCTATATAGTGGTTTCTGATGACTCTTTTTTTCTCCTGTGGTGTCTGTTGTAACATTTCCTTTTTCATCTCTAATTGCATTGATTTGGGTCTTCTCAATTTTTTAAGGTTAGTTGGGCAAATGGTGTGTAAGTTTTGTTTATTTTTTCAAAAAATCACCTCTACATTTTGCTGATCTTTTGTATTGTTCTTTTAGTTTCACTTTTGTTGATTACTTCTTTAATTTTAATTATTTCTTTTCTTCTACTAATTTTGGGTTTGGTTTGCTGTTGCTTTTCTATATTATTGAGGTGCATAGATAGTTCATTTATTTTGTGTCTTTCCAGTTTCTTGATGTAGGCATCAATTGTTATATATTTTCCTCTTAATACTGCTTTTGCTGTATCCCATAATTTTGGTATCTTGTTTTGTTGTATTCATTTGTTTACAGAATTTTTTAATTTCTCTTTTGATTCCATCTATGACCCACTGTTCATTCAAACAATGTTGTTCATTCTCCATGTGTTTGCATATGATGCAGAGATTCTTGAGTTGAATTCCAGCTTCATTGGATGCGTTCTGAGAAGATGCACAGTATTTCATTTATTTTTTTAAATTTGCTGAGACTCACTTTATGACCTATCATATGATCAATTCTAGAGAAATTCCATGCACTGGAGAAAAAAAATGTGTATCCAGCAGCTGTAGGGTGGAAGGCTCTGTAGTTATCTCCTAGATCTCTTTGGTCTATGATGTCGATTAATTTTGTTGTTTCCTTGTTGATTTTCTGTCCATTGCTGAAACTGCAGTACTTATGTCTGTTGTTACTATTGTATTTGAGTCTATTTAACCCTTTAAATCCCTTAACAATTGGTTTAAATAGCCACATGCCCTGTAATTAGGTAGATAAATATTTATAATAGTTACATCTTCCTGTTGAATTGATCCTTTAATCATTATATAATGTCTTTCTTTGCCTCTTTTAGTAGTTTTTGTGTTAAATTATATTTTGTCTGATATTAGGGTGCCCACATCATCTCTTTTTTGGTTTTGTTAGAATGTATTATATTGTTTCATCCTTTCACTTTCAGTCTGCCTGCATCTTTGTTGGTAAGGTGTGTTTCTTGTAGGCAGCAAATAGATGGATTATGATTTTAATCCATTCAGCCAGTCTGTGTCTTTTAACCAGGGAGTTGACACCATTTACATTCAGTGTGCCTATTGTTAAATTCTGTCTTTGACTTATCATATTTCCTTAAATAGTCCTGTTAATGTATTTTGGACTTTATTTGTACTTTTTGGGGACATTTTCTTCAGTCATCTTCTTTTGTAGTGATGTTCCTGTTTCTCTATTTTTGTGCATAACACATCCTTGAGTATCTTTTTTAGGGATGGGTGAGTATTTACAAAATCTTTCAATTTCTGCTTATTGTGGAAGATCCTTATTTCTCCTTCATTTATAAATGAGAGTTTTGCAGGTTACAGTATTCTGGGTTGACATTTTTATCTCTTAGGACTTGGAATATGTCTCATCATTGTTTCCTTGACTGTAGGGTTTGTGATGAGAAGCCTGGAGTAAGTCTAATTGGGTTTCCTCTGAATGTGATTTGTTGCTTCTCTCATGAACATTTTAAGATCTATTATTTGTGTTTCACTGAGGTGAGATTTCCACAATATGTCATGGTGAAGTTATTTTCTGGTCCTTTCTATTGGAAGTTCTGTATATTCCTTTTACTTGGATGTCTCTTTCTTTATCCAGATTGTGGAAGTTCTCTGTTATTATTTTATTAAGAAGGCCTTCTAATCCTTTCTGTCTTACCACAGCTTCCGGAATTCCTAGGAACCATAAATTGGATCATTTGATAGAATCTTGTGGATCTCCAACTGTGATTTTTAATTTTCTAATTTATTCTGGTATTTGGTCTGTTTTATTTATGGAAGTTTGTCTTCTAGTTCTGATATTCTTTCTTCACCTATTCTATTGCCAAGAATTTCCACTAAATTTTTATTCAGTCTATTGGATTCTTTGTTTCCAGTGTTTCATTCTGGCTTCTCTTTAATATATGAATTTCTTGTGAGCTCTTTAAATTTAGATCATGCATTTGTTTCTGATTGCTTCTAAGTAATCTGTTAATTTTCTGAATTCCTTTTCTGGCAAATCCTCAATCTTTTCTTCAACCTCCATTATTGAAGATTCGTATTGCTCCTTGGTGAGTTCATAAATTCATCCTCATTCAAGATTTTTCCTTTCTTCTTTGGCATTCTGATTGGTGTCTCTTTGATTTTATTTTCAAATTGATTTTCCTCTGTTATGAGCTGCTATGTGTCTATGAATTGCATGTGGAAGCCTGCCACCCCATCTTCTGGAGTTCTGTTTATTTCTAGAGTGTGATGGATGTATATATCAGTGCTTTGGTGCACTACGCCCTGCCTTCTGGGGCCATGCTTGCTTCTCACTTGTGCATGAAATGAGCTCAGGTTTTCTTGTTTATGATTACTCCTTGATATACAGCTTGTATGGTTGGGAAGAAATTACTCTGAAATGTGATCCTTGTTTCCAGGTGGGGCATGTTGTGAGATGACCCCCACAATTGATGGCTGTGTGCATGTGAAGGAAACACAGCAGCTCCCTGCTTATACTCAAAAATGTAAATAAGCAATTTGGCTTCTCCCTGCCAGCTGTAGGTCTGGTTGGGGGAGTGGGGAGACACAGATGTATCATGGCACACCCAACCTCTCTGTCCATTCCCCTACAATTTCTCTTTCTTCACTCTTGGAGCTTCAAATGCATTTCACCAAGTTTCTCTACCCTCTGCCATCTACAGATCCATGGACTCGCTATCTCTCACCTGGTTTGCTGTGGGGAGGCTGTTGCCAATCTCACTCACTCCCTCTGCTGCTCCTTCACTGAACGTCTGCCACCTCACCATCCTCTCTGCTCACCCTGCATGGACCTGAGCAGTCTCTGGTCGACTCCTGGGCCATTCTGCATGCACATCTCATGATTCCTCCACCAGCTTGTATCCACTCTGCTCACTAACTATTCATTTTTCCCTGCATGACTTCAAATATCCCACTGCTACACTGCCATCTTGGTCACCTCCCTTGCATTGACTTTTAATAGGGTATCAACAATTTGAACAAGTGAAATTAATAAAATTAAAAAGAAAACTTAAAATTAAAGTATGATGAGAAGGAATGATAAAATTATATTGAAATTACTGTAAGTAAAATTAAATAATGTGCTTTGAGCATTGATAACAATAAACAGATCGAAATGTATATGTTGGTAAATATTTCAGTAAATGCATGCTTCAAAGAATGTGAAAAAACACATTATATAATAAAATAGTCTTCATTCTTTACCATTTATTTATTTTAGGACAGTTAAGCAAAGGTTTTCAAAATACTCACCACTAGTTTGAGCAGAATAATTAATCTTTCCTTATGAATTCACAGGTATAGGATAAATCAGAATTATATGTATTTAATATGTTATGCTTAAGGATTGTGGATTCTAACTCTCCAGAAAAACTTGGAAGATTTTTGTTGCTTGTGGATGGAAAATAAGTAAAAAGTCATAATAGATGTCTTATTATATATAAATTAGAGAAATGTGAACAAGTGCTGGGTTCAGTCAGTTGAACTACTCCCCGAAGCACCAGCACTTCATGGGTGTGCTCTTTCTGATCTAGCTCCCTGCTAATGTGCCTGAGAAAGCAGTGGAAGATGGTGCAAATGCTTGTGCCCCCTGTGCACATATGGGAGACGTGGAAAAAGCTCCTGGCTCCTGGCTCCTGGCTCCTGGCTTCTGGCTTCAGATTGGTCCAGTTCTGGTCATTGTGGTCATTTTGGTCATTTTGGGAGTGAACCAGGGATGGAAGTTCTCTCTATCTTTTCCTTTCTTTAACTCTGCCTTTCAAATGAATAAATAATTCTTAAGGAAAAACTTAAAAATTAGACAAAAACTAGGCACTGAAGAGAAACATATAGCTTAGTGGAAATATAAGGTTTAAGTATATAAAGTTTTAAATATATAAAATTTTTCCCTCATGGATATGGGTATTGAAGAAAGTCTGTTATTGGTAACATAGATAACCATGAGTTTGTGGACAGGATACATTGGAAGTGAGGGGAAAGTGGTGGTAACCCCTATGGTATCTAAAATGGTTTTCATCATGGAACATCTCAGGATAATGTAGAAAACTGCAACTCAAGTCCTTGTCTATATTTTCTATTTCAGATGCTCAGAGAACACAAACAAGTCAGTGTATATAATGAGCATTGTGGATTATTCAGTTAGAGAAATGAGTTATATAATCATCTACAGGACAGATGCAGCATAACTCTGCAGGGAATAAACTCGTTTGGCATTTAAATACTTGTATGATTTTATACTTACATTCAGATTGTACTTTCCAAGATGTTCTGGGAAGTTAAGGTTAGTAGGTTCTCAAGTATTTACAACGTAATATAAGAGAAAAGGTGTAGAAGAGTAAGAGAGAGTAGAAGCATATAATAATATCAAATTCTGTTTGGTTTTGTTTCTAAAAATAAGTCATTGTTAATATTTTAAACCAGAATAACCTGATTTCCAAGCCTTTCTTTTAAAACTTCGGTACAGATTGGTGACTCAACCCTTATATAAAATTCCATCCAGTTTCATCAATACACATATTTTATACTATGAAGACTAAAAACTCAACATCAAGCCAGTATAAATAATGCAGTTATTTTAGAATTTTCTTGACTTGACTTGACAAAGTAGTTGATAAAATGAGTGTTAGAGGGAAAGATGCTGAGGAAATGACATAAAGTACTGTGTATGCTCTGGGGAGCAGTCAGTCCTAATGGGGACTTTTATACTTTGATGCATTTGTGTGCCAATATTAGGTTCTTTGAAATAACTTGATGAGGGGATAGAGGGCTATGTGTTTATTTTACTTTCTGACATTTACTTAGTGAATACTGCATATAAGTTAAATGTACTGTAATTGTGTAATTTTTCTTTGGCCCTTGGTTTTTTGGAAATGTAGTCTTTTTTTTTTAAAAAAAGGTATATATTATTTTCTAGCTGCTCTGAATCTCTATGTGGATTTTTGAATTTAAAAATTGATATTATTGTACTTTAAATGGATTTAAAGTAAGTGGAAAATTGTAGTGATTTTTCTGACATTTACAATTACCTATAATTTATCACAACCAGGTGGTGCTAAAACAGCAGGTTGTATATAGGTAAGTGATAATATCCCTTATTTCTATTAATTTTACTAATATTTACTTAAGTACACTCTTAATTCTTCACATCACAGCTACAGTCCCTCTGATTCACAGAAGTGTTGTAAGCACAGACTCTTTTGTATATTTTGAAAATGTACAGCAATAATACTTTTTTAAATTGAACTTCTGGAAGTACAAGAAAATGATTATTTTTCTTATATTAAATACATGAAACTTTCCAAACAGGAAATAAAATTACTCAAAAATATATTATACATATTAGAGTAATATTTTATAACATAAAATGTAAAATATGGATTGTTAGAATATGTTTATTATAAAGTTGAAGTAAATAAATAATAACAATAACAGTGGTTAAGTAGCTATAAATGAATGATCAGAAGTGAATAATATATTAAAATATCTATAAAATAACATTAAACATGAAGCAATTCACATACAGAAAAGATCATGCACTAAACCAAGGATTTTTAAATATAGGATACAAGTTGTAGATTATATACATTTTCTGTTTTTTTTGACAGGCAGAGTTAGACAGTGAGAGAGAGAGAGACAGACAGAGAGAAAGGTCTTCCTTTGCCATTGGTTCACCCCCAAATGGCTACTGAGGCTGGTGCACTGTGCTGATCCGAAGCCAAGAGCCAGGAGCTTCGTCCTGTTCTCCCATGCAGGTGCAGGGCCCAAGGACTTTGGCCATCCTCCACTGCACTTCCTGGCCACAGCAGAGAGCTGGACAGGAAGAGGAGCAACCGGGACAGAATCCAGTGCCCCAACTGGGACTAGAACCTGGCGGTGCTGGTGCCACAAGTGGAGGATTAGCCAAGTAAGCCCTGGTGCTGGCCTGATTATATACATTTTCAAAGCCAGTGGCCAAGTTAGTGTCCTATATATATCTTTAAGGTATAAAAATATATGAGCTTTATAGGATAAAATGCTAAACCAAACATAGAGATCTTTGAGAAACTATAAGTGAAGCATTCCAGGGCAAAACACAGAGAAGTCAGTGAGTTCATTATCTGCTTTGGAAAAAACCAATACAATGGCCACATATTCACAGTGCTGGATTGGCACATACTGGGATACAGATGGCACATTCAGGTGATAAAGTATAGAAGACACACTAAAACACTTAAAATTGTGATATATAAAATATTACTGTCAGTAGAACTCAATATTTTGGTAACAGCTATCAAAGAATAACAAGCTGATATAAAGATATATGACAAGAAATACTCGATTAAAACTAAAGAGTCATTATAGAACTTCAAGATTTTAAACTGACAAATTTTACTCCTTACTAGACAATCTTAAAACAAAGACAACAGTATCTAGAAAGACACTATAGCATATTTCAAAACCAATGTGAGAGTGAGTTTCATTTCAACCCAGAAAACAATAAAAGAAAATTAACTTGAGTGGGTGAAAAAACATATTTGACAAACGGAACTGAAAAACTCTGCCCATGAATGTGGCCAGGAAATCTTACAGATTTGCATTGAGTTGATAACCTCTCAATAAGAATAGTAACTGAGGTACCTCTTTTACTATTCCACCGGCTTCAGAATCAGCATCAGGAGGAGATACCATCTCCTTGGAGAGAAGTCAGAAGAGACTGCAGCAAACTTGTCACTGCTGATTCTGAGGGAGAACCTTGCAGTTGCTACTGGCTTTGAGATTGGCCTGGAGTGTTAGTTGGGGGCATGGTGCACACCTAATCTGTGAAGGCAGAGCACATTTCCCACTTTCTGTTACCCTGTACAAAGGCTCTCAGTGACTACTAGTGGAGAGGCATCTTCTTGATAAGGAGGGTGCAGGCTGCATGGCTCAAGTGTATGTAAGTAAGGGATTTTATCTGAGGGATAAATCCATCATTCCAGTGACACTGAATATGGCCTGGAGGGTTGACAGGAGGGAGAGTGTCAATTAAGACTGTGAGGCGCTCCCCTTCTCTCACCCTATCATGGGTGACCATACTAAAACAGCCGAGGCAGAACACTACAGCAGGCCTTGGGAACACCTTGTCTCTCTCCATGGATGGAGCAGACTTGTGAGGCTAAGAACAGATCCTCTGCTCCCTGTGATTCTGGGCTATCAACCCACTATGGCTGGGAATGCCATGAGTGCATGATAGAACAAGAGGCACTGCTGTGTCTCTGGGAAACCACTGTGCCTGTCTTCAGAGGATCAGGGTTCCATGAGCATTTGTGTTAGGACATTGCAGAGGGCTTTTTGTGCTCACTGAGGACCGCACATATCCTTTGTGCAAAACATGTGCCTACATGGGTGAGGTATGTAGCAACTGTGAGCTTGACTAGGTAATTGATCACCTTGGCAGAGAGGAAGTGAAGCAGTGATCACACATACAACATTATGGTAATCCCTCTACTGAAAATAGAGCTCTACCATGCCCAACTTGCTGTCACCCTGGACTTTTGCACCACTCTGGATCACACCTCTGAGCTCTCTGACCCCAAGCAAAAACACACCTCTGATTATTGACCAAAGGAAAAGAAGAAGCCATTACACTAAGCCATAGTGGAATAATTCAAAGATAAAAATCATCAGAGGAGAAAGTCAACAAGTGGTTCCACAATTGCCTAAAAATAAATGCATAAATATGAGAAATATGAAATAGGAAGACAATATGACTCATCCAAAGGAATATAACAATTCAATGTTAGAACATAACAATTCAATGTTAGAACATAAAAATGAAGTGATTGAAGACATTCAAAAAGGATTCTAAAGAATGATCATATGACTAACAAAAATGAGAAACAAATTAATGCAGTAAAGAAATCTACTCACTACACTGATGAAAAATTTGGCTGGGAGATAGAGATAGTTAAAGTAAATCAAACTGAAATATTATAAATAAAGAATTCTATATATCAAATAAAAATACAGTGGAAAGCCTTATCAACAAACTTGATCAGGCAGATAAAAGAATATTTGAGCTATTAGACAAATCCTAAGAAATTTCTCTCAGACCAAAAAAAAAGAAACAACAAAAAATAAGTTGTCAAGATTTATGAGTTACTATCAATTAACTAGTACACAGGTCTCAGGAATTTCTGAAGATGCAGATATAGACAAAGGATTCAAAGGCCTATTAGGTGAAATAACGTAGAAAATCCCTTAGTTTGGAGAAAGAAAAGGACATCCAAGTACAGGAAATACACAGAACTCGCATATATGTGATCAGAAAAGATACTCCCCACAACACATTATAGTCAAACTTTGATGCATAAAACATAAAGAAACAGTTGTAGAAACACAAGGTTTCCTTTAGACGATTTCTAGTTAGGTTGACAGCTGATTATTTTCATAAAAATTCTGAAGGCCGGGAGACATGGAGAGACATAGTCCAAGTCCTAAAAGAAAAAAAAAAAACTCTCAAGCATGAGTACTGGACCCAGCAAAACTCCCACTTAAAAATGAAGGTGAAATAGCTTCCAAAATAAACAAAAAACTGAAAAATTGTCAACACTCATCCAGCCTTACAAATGATACTTAATGATAGGCTACACAGACAGATGGAGGAAGATAGTCAACATTAAAGAATGTGAAGGGAGAAAATATCCTAGAAAGAGTACAAAGGAAACCCAAAACAAAAAACAGGAATAATTTTGGGAAAATGTCAGAACTGAGGCATTATTTGTCCATAATAACCTTGAATGTAATGGCCCAAACTATCCAATTAAAAGAAATAAACTGGCTGAACATATTAAAAAACACGACCCAACTATTTGCTGCTTACAAAAAAAAACCACACCAATGAAACGATACACAAAAACTGAAAGTGCAAGAATGCAAAAAGATATATGATAATGTGAAGCAAAAAAGAGTGGGAGTAGCCATAGTAATAGAAAAAACTGCTAAAAGAGATATAGGAAGGAATTATGTATGATTAAGGGATGCATTCAGTGTGAAGATTTGTCTATAACAAATGTATATGCACCCAGTGCCAGGGAACCTAGCTATTTAAAACAAATGACAATGCATTTAAAGAGAAACATAGACTCTAATACAATATTAACAAAGAGATTAAACACCCACTTTCATCAATGGGCAGAGCAAATGCCCAAAATAAATGAACAAAGAAAGAACAGTTCTAATCTACATTCGGGAGCAAAAGCACCTAATTGATATCTACAGAACATTTAATCACACGACTTCAGATTAGATGTTTTTTTTTCTATCATTGCATTCAAGTTCCTCTAAGATATTCCATATGCTAGGCCATAAAGCAAGTGTCAGCACATTCAAATAAATGCATCTTTAATAATTATTTTGGAATAGAGCAAGAAATTAACAACAAACTCTAGAAAATATATAAGCACATGGAAAATGAATGGCATATTCCTGAATGGATAGTAATTAATAGAATAAATAAAAAAGAAAGTAAAAAAAATCTTGCAAGTGATGGAGGGAAAACAATGTTTTGGGGAAGGCTCATAGCAATTCATGCCTATGTAAATAATTGGAAAGGCATCAAAGAAATGATTTAACAATGAAACTAGAGGATCTTAAAAAATAATATGAGGAAAGAATCAAAATTAGAAAGGAATGAGACAAAATTGACAAAAATACAAAAGATTAGTGACGTGATGATTTGTTTGAAAAAATAAGTGAAATTGGTACACCATTGATCCAAATAACCAATATATAAAAAGAGGGCCCAAATTCATATAATCAGATATGAAAAAAGAAAATATTACAAAAAGATTTCACATAAATAAAAAGAATCATAAAGAATTATTGCAAATTGCTATATGCTAAACAATTTGAAATTTTAGAAGAAATGAACAGATTTCAGACACATGCAATCTACAAAATTTAGTTAGGAAGATTTACAAAACCTCAGTAGATCAGTAAAAAATTCAGATTAAACTGGTCATAAAAACCATCACTAAAAAAAAAAATTAAAATGTCTAGGACTCAATTGTTTCACTGCTGGATTCTGCCAAACATTTAAAGAAGAAAAAAATTTCATTTCTTCACTAACAATTCAAAACAATGGAAAGGGTGGGTATCATACCAAACTCGTTTTATGCAGCCAACATCACCTTAATCTATCAATACATCAGAAAAAGTGTTCACCTGGGTCAAGCGGGATTTATCCCTGGTATGCTGGGATGGTTAAAAGATTTTCAAATCAATAAATGTGATACGTCACATTAACAAAATGAAGAAAATATCCACATGCCTATCTCAATAGATGCAGAGAAAGCATTTGATGAAATACAAAATGTTTTAAGATGAAAATCTTAAACAATTTGGGTATAGAAGGAATACCCCTCAACACAAGAAAGACAATTTACTACAACCCCACAGCCAGCATCCTATTGAATGGAAAGCATAACCTCTAAAATATGGAACCAGAGAAGGATGACCACTCTCACCATTGCTATTTAACATTTTCCTGGAACCTTTAGCTAGAGCCATTGGACAAGAAAAAAATAAAAGGATAAAAGGAGGAAATCAAACTATCCTATTTGAAGATGACATGATTCTATATATAGGGGGTCCAAAAGACTACACTGAGAGACTACTAGAATTCACAAGAGAGTTTGGTAAAGTCACAGGATATAAAATCAGCACACAAAAATCAATAGCCTTTTTATAAAAAGACAAAGCCATTGCTGAGAAAGAACTTTTAAGATCAGCTCCGTTCACAATGGCTCCAAAAGGAATTCAATATTTTGAATGAATTTAACCAAAGATATCAAAGATCTTAACATTGAAAATTAGAAAACATTGAAGAAACAGAAGAAGAGAGTAAAAATTGGAAAAATCTTCCATGTTCATGTATTCGAAGAACCAACATTATCAGAATTTCCATAATACCTAAGGCAATTTACAGATTCAATGTGATCCCAATGACATTCTTTGCAGAACTAATAAAAATGATGCTAGATTCATGTGGAAACAAAAGAGACTCTGAGTAGCTAAAGTAATATTTATTACAAAACAACAAAGCTGGAGGCATCACAATAAGTGATTTCAAGTAATATTACATGGTAATTATAATCAAAACATGCTGGTTCTAGCACACAGACAGATGTGTAGAGCAATGGAATGGAATAGAAATTACATAAATCAATCCACACAGCTATAGTCAACTTATCTTTGACAAAGCAGCTAAAATTAATCCCCTGGAGCAAGGACAGTCCCTTCAACAAATGGTCCTGGGAAAACTACATTACTGGATGCAGAAGTATGAAACTACAACCATATCTCACACTTTACAAAAAAAAAAAAAACAACACTTAAAATCTATCAAAGACCTGAATTTATGACCTGATACAATCAAATCACTAGAAAATATTGAGGAAATTCATGAAGACATTTGGCACAGGCAAATACTTCTTGGAAAAGACCCCAAAAGTACAAGCAATCAAAGATAAAATTGACAAATGAGATTACATCAAGCTGAAAAGCTTCTGCCCTCTAAAAACACTCAATAAATTGAAGACACAACCAAGAGAAAATATTTGCAAACTATGCAACAGATAAAGGGCTAACATCTAGAATCTATAAAGAGCTCAGGAAATTCAACAACAATGAAACAAATAATCCAGTTTAAAAATGGGCAAAGAACTTGAATAGGCATTTTTTTTTGACAGGCAGAGTGGACAGTGAGAGAGACAGAGAAAAAGGTCTTCCTTTTGCCGTTGGTTCATCCTCCAGTGGTCGCCGTGACCAGTGCACTGTGGCCGGCGCACTGTGCTGATCTGAAGCCAGGAGCCAGGTGCTTCTCCTGGTTTCCCTTGTGAGTACAGGGCCCAAACACTTGGGCCATCCTCCACTGCACTCCTGGGCCACAGCAGAGAGCTGGCCTAGAAGAGGGGCAAATGAGATTAGAACCCAGTGTGTCAGTGCTGCAGGCGGAGGATTAGACTATTGAGCCATGTCGCTGGCCTGAATAGGCATTTTTAAAAGAGGAATTTCAAATGGCCAACACACACTGAACAAATTCTCATGATCACTAGCCATCATGAAAGTGCAAATCAAGACCACAATTAAGTTTTACCTCATTCCTGATAGATTGGCTTTCATACAGAAATCAGCAAACAGCATATGCTGGTAAGGATATGGTGAACAAGGTACCCTAATGCACTGTTAGTAGGAATTTAAACTCTTCCAGCCACTGTGGAAGACTGTGTGGAGATACCTCAGGAATCTGAATATAGACCTACCATATGATCCAGCCATCCCAGTCTTGTGAAGTCAAATATAATCAGCATATAAATCATCCATAATTCGATGTTCATTGCAGCACAATTCACAATAGCTAAGATGTGGAATCAACATAGGTGTCCAGTCCATCAACTGATTAAAGGATATAGAAATTAAGGTATAAATATATAACTTATGCAGTATTATTCAGTTGAATAAAAATAAAATCCTGTCTTTTGCAACAATATGGATGCAACTGGAAACCATTATACTTAGTGAAATAAGCCATTCCCAGAAAGACAGATTCTTTATGTTTTCCGTGATGTGAAATGACTAATACAGTTCCTAAAATATAATATATTGGAGTGAAGTGGACATTTTGAGATTCAATGATTGCTTACAGCCCTTGTCTCTTGGGTAGTTTATTTTCTTTATTCTATTTGTTGAGCTATTTCACTTAATGTAGGGTTAATTTTGCAATCATTAAATAAACTGAAAGTTCTTTGTAAAAAGTTTGAGTGTTAATGGGAAATGGAAGATGGAGAAAAGTTGGAGCATGGTCAAGAGGGAGGGTAAGATAAAGAGTATCACTATGTTCCTAAATCTGTATATATGAAATATGTGATACTTGTGTAAGTTAAATAAACATATCAGTCATCCAGAAAAAAAAATATTCTAAAATTCATATGGAAACACAACACACTCGATATTGTAAAAACACTCTTACATAACAAAAACAATGCAACACAATACCAGACATAATGATGGCAGCTATAATCAAAACAGCCTGGTACTGACAGAAAAATAGACATATAGAGCATAGCAACATAATAGAAACCCCAGAAATCATTCCATACATCTACAATCAACTGATCTTTGACAAATGAACTAAAATTCAATTCCTGAGGAAAAGAAGTCTTCAAAAAATGATGTTGGGAAATTGGATCCCCTCATGGCCAAATTATGAAACAAGATGCCTGCCTTACACTTTATACAAATCAACTCTAAATGGATCAGAAATCTAAATTCATAACCTGATCCCATCAAATTACTACAGGAAAACTCCAGGAGGACTGCAAAATCTTGGCATTTGGAAGGACTTCTTGGAAAAGACCCCAGAAACACAGGCAATCAAAGCAAAAATAAATAAATGGTATTACATAAAGCTTAGAAGCTTAAAGGAAACCATCAAGGAAGTAAAGAGGCCATTATTAGAATGGGATAAAATGTGAACTGGTAAAAGATTACCATCAGTATGTATATAAAGAATTCAATAAACTCAACAAAAGCAAAGCAATCCAGTTAAGAAAGGAACATAGGACATGAATAGGCATTTTTAATGATGAAATTCAAATGGCTGACACATAAAAAGCTGTTCAGGATCACTACACATCAGGGAAATGGAAATAAAAACCAACATGAGGTTTCATGTGACACTGGCTAGAATGGCTACCATCCAAAAATAAAAGTAAGAACCAGTATATGCGGGTAAGGATGTAGGGTAAAAAGTATCCTTGTACAGTGTTGGTGGGAATGGAAACTAGTACAGTCATTATGGAAGACTGAATGAAGATTCCATAGATATCTAAAAATATATCTACCACATCATGTAGCCTTCTTATTCTTGGGAATTTACATAAATGAAATATAATCAACATATGAAAGACTTATGTGTAGTCCCATGCTTTTTTCAGCTCAGTTCACAAAAGCTAAGATATAGAATCAACCCTAATAACCATAAACTGAAGACTGGATAAAAAGTTGTGTTATATATATATATGTATATATATATATATATATGTATATATATTATATATAATGTATATATTATATATATATAATGGACTACTACTGCTCATCCATTCAGAAAATGGAATCCTGTCTTTGCAATTAAATGGAAATGGATACAATTAGAAACCACTTTCATTAATGAAATAAGCCAGGTCCAAAAAGACAAATATCATGCTTTCCCTGCTTTGTGATTAAAAATGTAATGTATATGAGCAAAATTAACATCTTAAAACCTGATTCTTGTCTATACTCTTGAGGAACAGGGGTTTTTGTACTTACTACTTGTTGAACTCTATTTAGTGGAGGTTACACTTGTGCAATAAAAACTGAAAATGGGTCATTGTAAAAATTAAGAGGAAAACCTCAGAACTGGTGTCTTGTGTCTAGTCCAAGGCATGAGCGAGCCTACCTTTCCCCTGCGGGGGCTGTGATGGTTTCATGGTGCGGGGCTGGGCAGCCTGGTGGGCAGTGTGGACTCCAGAACCTTCTGGGATGGGTGTTTCCCAGTGTTTTTTCCAGGGTCCCCTCCTGAACCCATGCCTCTCACCTGGCCATCCCTCCTCGGCCAGACCGCGACCTGTCCCTCACCACCTGGTGACCCCAGGGGTCACTCCATCCCTCCCTGGCCTGCTTCCTTGCTGCATGCTAACACCTGGGGCCATGCAGTGTTCTAATGTCCCCTCCCTCGGGCTCTGGGGCTGGGCTGCCCTCCCGGGCTCTGGGCGCCCATGGGGACATTGTGTCGAGTGTCCAGTCCTTGGGTCGTCACCCACAGCCCAGGTTTAAGCCCTCCTGCTGCAGCCCTGCATGTCCGTAGACTTCCACAGTGGGAACCTGACCAGTCCTGAACTGGCCTTGGGAGCTGCCATGTGCATCTCTGGTCCAGGCTGGCCAGCCTCCCGCCATGGCAGCTTCTCTGGGCAGTTGTCCAGGTCAGGGTCATGTCAGCTGTCCTGGGCCAGGATGCCAGGGGTAGGGAGAACCTGGGACTGGACTGACAGCCTGGGGTAACGCCAGGGTGAGGGTGTCTTCCCCCCAGGGAATGGGGGCCCCAGCCCGTGAACACGCCGCCGGGAGGATGGGCTACCTGAAGCCTGGAGGGTCTGGCCTGGATGCTGAGGGTTGTCTGCCTGTGTAGGGCCCGCTGGGGGCCGGCATCTGCAGAGACCCCTGCCTCCATGGGCTGCCTGCACCCTGCTGCTCCCCGAGTTGGCATCCAGGGACCCCCTCCAGGGTGCCTCAGGACATGTGATTGGCAGGCTGTGTTCTCTAGGCTAGGGGTGTGGGGGAGGGGTCAGGCTGCCTCCCACCTGCTTTACGGAGTGGGGTTGGGGGTCCTGGTCACCTCAGTTTTTAGCAAATCCTTGCTCTCCGCAGGCCTGGCCCACTCCCGATGAGATCATTTGCAAAATACGTTTCCTGCTGGCCCAAGCTCCTTGGTTCTGCCACCTGCACCAGCCACTCCTGGGAGTTCTGGGCATCCTGGGCAAGGCCAGCTCACTTGGGAACTTGGGGCCCATGTGTGGGGGATGTGGGGCCCTGTGTCTGGCATGTTTGTCCTTGGGGCAGGAGACCATCACCCTGGGATGTTCAGGGAGGATAGGACCCTGACCTTGGGCCACTGGGCCCTGTCCCAGTCTTCTGCCTCCTGGATCCACAGGCAGGCAGCCTGAAGCAGGAATTTTGGTGTCAGGTCCCTGGGGTCAGCCCCAGGCCTTGTGACCTTGGGGGAGTAGCCACCCTCCCAATCCCTGGCTGCTGGGAGGGGCTCAAAACTCCCCCAATGGAGCCTCAGCCTGTCAGTCCCTGGGGGATGGAGGCTGATGTGGGATCTCCCTCCCCCTCCTCACTGGACCCTGGCATCCCAGAGGGCACCTGGCCATGGATGGGCCTGGGACTGAGCGCCAGGGCTGGCCCAGCACCTTCCCCCATGCCTGGGAAGCAGGCAGGGGTGGGGGCAGGATTGAAGGGGCTGAAAGTGGCCATATATAGTCATGGGGTAAGCAGTGAGTGGCCACCTCGGGGCTGACTCTGGCCTGGCACCTGGTCCAGCTCTGGGTCCCTGAGGGCCGCCTGGCTCTGGGGTGGGGGTGGCTTCCCAACTGGCCAGCTGGGGGTGGGCAGGGGGCACAAGTGAAGAAGGGAAGCTGGACTGGGGGCAAATGGTCCCTGCTCACATTTGTTGATTGAAAATAAAAGTCCTGGGGGCTTTCCCTGTGAGAGACAGGTGTGGTTTGGAAACCTTTGCAAGCCAGAGGCAATGGCACCTCCTGACCCCTCACCCCACCCTGTGGTCCAGTCTGCTCTGCCCAGAGCCCTTCCACCTCCCCGCCTCCCCTCCCAGGAGACTCTGTCCTTGGAGCTGCTGAGTGGTCTTGGAGGGACCTCTGGCAGTGGGGAAGGTGCCCTGGGGCACTCCTGTGGCCATGGCCCTGTCCCTGCCCCTTCCCCAAACCCAGTTTCTGCCCACCGCATTCCTGGCCTTTGGAAGTCCTGGATGTTCACTGGTTTTGTTCCTTTAATTTGTTAAAGTTTGTATGTTGATACTTTTCCTCATTGTCAGCAGGTTTTTCCTCCCATTTTTTTTAATATGGAGCCATGAGGATGAGAGAAGATTAAAAAGATACATTATAATTAAAATGTTAATGAAATCCACATCATACAACTTTTGAAATCCTCCAGGCATTCATCTTGCCTGTGTCCCGTCCATGTCCATTAACTCCGGCCATTCCTATTCCACACTGACCCCTGCTGAGAGATTTGTGCTATAATTGGATTTTTTTAGTAAAAAAGAGAGAAAAAATTAAGAGGAAAAAATAATAAAGGAAACGGGAGGAAAGGTCAGAGAATGGACAGGAAAGAGGGAATCTTGTAAAATATTATTTTCTTAAAACCACATATATGAAATAAATTATTTTTTCTACTTATATAAATAAGAAGTTAAAAAGAATGTGATATGTAGTATGCACCCTCTGTAGAAAGAATAAAAGCCAGTAACTAGTAGTCTTACTTCCTGCTTAGACTAGGGCATTTATGATATGCAACAGTGAAATTAATAAAATCAAAGAAAAATAAAAATGACATTTGTTTTGCTGTTTCAATAGTACTTTGTACAGAACATGGTAGCTTTGGGATCTGCAAGGAGGGAAGGCCTATACTTCCAGGAATGGAGAGTCCCTACCTATACTTCCAGGGAAGAAAAGTACTTGTCAAGGTCTCTAAAGATGCCTGAAGGTCAAGCAATGAGGATCAGACCTGCCTCAACCTTTAACCCCCACACCCTGTATCTATAAAAGGAGCCCTCACAGCCTCTGACACGGGACTTCCCTGGCCCTCTCTGGTGGGACTGGGGAACCTCACCCAGGAGCGAAATCCCAATAAAAGCTTGTGAATTAATTGATTTGTCTGCCTGGGAAGATTTGTTATGTGCCACACACCTTGCAGAACTGAGTAACTTGGTAGTAGTAATTAGTAAGTGCCAAGCAAATGTAAGGAAATTTAATGAAAAGTCTTTTTTTCTTTTTTTTTTTTTTGCTTTCATTATTATGGTCAATTATTCAGTTTTAACAGATCCAATATATTACATATTACAGGAATCAAATCAAGAGAAAATGTCACATTACAGAAAAATCCTAATCTATCACTAGAATGAAACTGAAAATTTTCAATGCAAGTGATAAATTTGGAGTTTTCCAACTCCAAAATTGGGAAAAAATGTGTGATTCTCAAACCATGACAAATAATTTTGTGTATGATCATTCAGAGATACTCTGCATGGGAAAGATTCAAAGACAACTTAGAAGCTCTTTAAGTAGCTGTCAATCTTATAAGGAAAAAGACAATCAAGATGTATGAAGACTCAAGATGCTAGGAATAAGAAATACTAAGAAATTGAAATTATATATAAACAATAGTATTGAATTCCAAGGCAAAAGAAAAAGAGATGTAAATGTAATAATAAAAATAAGGCAATTGTGAGTGAAAACTGTGCATTTTTCAGGAAAATGGGTGAATATAAATAAAATATGAGCAAATATAATGATTAAGTTTCCATTAATATTACATGTAAAAATCATGTAAAATTTGCAGGAACTAAATTCCAGAAAATATCGTGTTCTTTCAAAAGTGAGCTTAAATCTCCACGAGTGAGATCCCAGTGGAAAGAACAGGTCATCAAAGAAGGAGGAACTTTTCTCTGAAGGGAGGAGAGAACTTCCACTTTGACTATGACTTTGTCTAAATATGATTAGAGTCGATGAACTCAAAAGGCTTCCATAGCCTTGGCAACTCATGACAAGAGCCAAGGATGATTACTGATGTCATAAACAAGAGTGTCAATTTGTTAAGTCAACAACAGGAGTCATTGTGCACTTACTCCTCATGTAGGATCTCTGTCCTTAATGTGCTGTACATTGTGATTTAATGCTATAACTAGTACTCCAACAGTATTTTTTCACTTTGTGTTGCTATGTGGGGGAAACTGTTGAAATCTTTTCTTGATATTTGCTAAACTGATCTGTATATAAAGAGAATTGAAAATGAATCTTGATGTAAATGGAAGGGGAGAGGGAGCGGGAAAGGGGAGGGTTATAGGTGGGAGGGACGTTATGGGGGGAAAAGCCATTGTAATCCATAAGCTGTACTTTGGAAATTTTTATTCATTAAATAAAAGTTTAAAAAAAGGATCTTAAAGGAATAAGTCCTGAATTTAGAAGTATACTATTAAAAATTTCAACATCAATGGGATATATTTTTCCATAAAAATCCATAGAGTAAAAAATAAAAGTCCTTGAAAGAGTAAAACAATACCCCAGATGTAGATGGCTCTGAGAAATTTTGAATATAAAAAGTAGTTAAGTTACTTTCTGAATGTTGAAGGAATTGACAACACAATTAAAAATTGAACATTTATTCAAATATGCACAGTGCTACCACTGGTATATGATTTGATGACATAATTGGGCAATATTCATAAATCC
This sequence comes from Lepus europaeus, assembly GCF_033115175.1. Taxonomy (NCBI): domain Eukaryota; kingdom Metazoa; phylum Chordata; class Mammalia; order Lagomorpha; family Leporidae; genus Lepus; species Lepus europaeus. Next base: position 9,328,866 of record NC_084851.1, read on the forward strand.
CAATCCAAAGCAAAGAATAAAATATTTCTAATGCTAGAGTATAAATTCTAGGGTGATTACAGTTAGTAGAACTGTTATTTTGTAGGAGAGAAAACAAAGTGATAAGAAAATTGAAGGGAATCGATTAAAGTACATTTCACATGGGAAATAAGGATAAATGAATGAAAATAATACAAAGATCTTAGAAATCATGCAAATCTCAAGGAGAGATATTTCTATTTACAGATACACTTAAGAAGTTCAAAAATTTATAGTCCTCTGAAAGACCAGAAAATCCCCCTGCAAATTGAGAATCGTGGGTCAGGAAGGCTTTGAAAATTTGGGGACATGAAATAGATGCAAAAGAATTCAGATAATTTTTACCTTGCTGATGTCACAAAAAAAAAACAGTAAAGATGGCCTAACTATAGTAGTAGACCTGGCTTATAATAGGATGTTGATGATATGAACAGTTCACAATAATCAATTAAAAGGCAATAACTAAAACACTGCACAACTTGGAAATGCACATTTTTATATCACCTATATTCTGGTTACTGGAAGCAGCAGTGATCAATAATGCAGGAACAATAATAGCATGACAATATATATAAGAGAACTGGGTGAACCAACATCTATTAAATGTGCACTTAACTTGAGAAATGAAATAAAAAGCAATGAGAATGAAAACACTATACCTTTTATATAAGAAATCTTAAATGAAACATACATTTACATCTACACTTTGAATAAATCAAGAACCAATGATTTCCTTACACTCAAGTAAACCACCAAATATATAATCTGGAAAGGCAGAATAATAATATTGGCTAGAAGTGCTTTTGATGTACCATAAAAATAAAACTGGCCAAGAAAACTAACAAAGTTTTGAGTATGCTGATAGCCTTTCAATGTTAAAAGCCAAGCAACATACTAATAGGTTTAGTCCTAGGATAGGCTTCCATTGGGTTACTTTTCATATACACAGGTGAGAAGAATAATCTCAAAGATAAAACAAAATATGCAAAGAGGTATACTTGTTACAATATAAATTATAATTGCACTAATGTGAATTCAGTTACTTGAAAATAACAATAAAAATGTGACAAGCACATATAAGGGATTTTTGTAAATAACACATTACATATAAATGAAAAATAGAAAATATGGAAATAAAACAAAACTATGCCAATAACCAGAAAACAAAAGTGAATATATTTATATCTAGAGCTACACATTCAAAATTTGTATAACTTACTTTTCATTGGAATGGTATTGTTCAGAGTCCCATAATAATGCAATCTCTTGTCATTACAGTAATGTAAATAAAACATATGAAACATCATATTGTAGCTCATACCCTGCTTGTGTTCACCTGTCTAACAATCTCTAAAATTAAATAAACCAGAAATTAAATTGTAGGATTAAAAACCCGGTCAAGATCCTTGCCCTTACATAATTGTCAAATTCTCATAACATGTACCAGTATCTAGATCTAGAAGAAAATTTGAATCATCAAAAAAACTATGATTCAGAGTACTATAAAAATTAAGAAATACACACATATGGCTTTATGTATATTATTTTTAAAAATATATGTTCATGTCTGTATTACCTTGAGGAGAGAGAATGATAACCTCTGATTAAGATGACTCTGAGACACTGTGTACCAGAAAGTTTCCAGGACACCTATAGAATGTTGTGAGTGATGATGATCTCACAATGATATTCACATGGCTGGGATTGGCCTATGGTTAAGCTTATGATTACAAAATAAACTCAAAGTATGTCATTGTAAAAAGAAAGGCAAATCCACAAGAAAAACAACTGACATTATTCAAAGATCAAACAAAATTAACCTCAATTTCCGAAGTGAAAAGTTGAATTCAAATTCCATGACATTAAAATCCATTAAGTCTAAGAATTAGCTCTAGAATGTGCTTGGATACTATGAACATAAAATTTGCTTGGACATTTCCAGAATCTACACAGACTATACGTTAACAACAATCAGGCAAGGCAAGATAGTCTGAAATTTTGTGTGCTAGAATTGGCATGAATTCGATTATTTTCCATGTACTCAGATGGTAATAGCAAATTTAAATACAACATAAAAATATTCATTGTGTTTTGACTGTTTGGTCTACCAATGGAAAATTTATTAGAAGCAGAGATAGGGTCACAAGCAGAGGTAATGGATATAGATAAAAACAGTCATAAAACTACATTGAAAAATACAAAAAATTGCAGGTGCTTAAATCCAGAAAGTCTTATCCAGCTTAAATAACTAATCTTGAAGCTAAGGTAACAGCACCTCAATTTAAGGTATGGGCACTTTAAAGTGAATGACCAACTTTGAGTATCTGAAAATAAAGCAACCTTTGAAGCAAATATGTGTCCTCAAAAGTGTAAAGAGGGGCCAGCACTGTGGCACAGCAGGTAAAGCCGCTGCCTGCAGTGCTGGCATCCCATATGGTGCTCGTTTGAATCCTGGCTGCTCCACTTCCAATCTAGCTCTCTGCTATGGCCCGAGAAAGCAATAGAAGAGGGCCCAAATCCTTGAGCCCCTGCACACGCATGGGAGACCTGGAAGAAGTTCCTGGCTCTATGGCCATTAATGCCAACTGGGAAGTGAACCAGCAGATGGAAGACTTTCTCTCTCTCTCTCTCTTCCTCTCTGTAACTCAATCTTTCAAATACATAAATAAATCTTCAAAAAAAGTGTAAAGATTGTACTGCCACAAAATTATATGACAGACCATGAAGATTGAAGATGTGAGGACAACTTGAACAGTTTTGAGTAGATTCATGACAACACAATGTAAATGTCTCAATAAAGGACCATAAGTTCACAGTGTAAGAATGGCATGCATGTGGATAGTGATGATATACACAAGTTAAAGTAATACAATGAAAGACAAAATAAAAATATAACTGATATACAGGGCTATCTAAAATTCTGCTGTGATTGCTCTTAGTAACAATATTATTTTCTGGTGAGCCAGAATAAAAAACAAACCTACACATGCATATTTGGTAAAAATGTATCTAGAATAAACTGTAAAAATTACAGCACAATATGGAAATGAATTTTGAAAAGTTCCCAAAAGCAGATGTTAATTAACAATTCCAAGAATGTCCAGAAAAACTGAAGCATGTATTTGCTGCTGATGAGAATGATGATTCTGGACCTAGAATGTGCTCAAATCCTGAACACTGGACAGTTGTTAGGATGACTTCCAGCATTTACAGCAAGTTGATGAACAAACAATGATAAAGCAAATCTTGATAAATATACTTTCTTTGAGCTAGAGTTCTCATAAACTAGTATATGAATTACCTACTCAGGTGGCAGTAATAAATTATATGACAAAATAAAGAAATAGGCACTTTACAGAAGGCGTTTAATATTTTTTAAAGACTTCACCCAACTCTTTGAGAGATAGAGTTACAGACAGAGGGAGAGAGAGAGACAAATGTCTTCCTTCTGTTGGTTCACTTTCCAAATAATCGCAATGACTGGAGCTGCAACAATCAGAAGCTAGGAGTCAGGTGCTTCTTCCAGGTCTCCCACTTGGGTGCAGGGGCCCAAGAACTTGGGCCATCTTCCACTGCTTTCCCAGGTCACAGTAGAGAGCTGGACTGGAAGAGGAGCATCCGGGACTAGAACAAGTGCCCATATGGGATGCTGGTGCCACAGGTGGAGGATTAACAACTGTGCCATGGCTCTATCCTGGCACTCATTTTTTATTATAGATTGTAAACATGAACTTGGTAGAATCAGTAATAAGTGTCACAATCTTATGATGAATAAAACTCTTTGAGTTACATTCAAAAATAATCATGAATATTTCAGGAACATAAAGCAAGAAAAGATCATGCTGTCAAATGCACTAATATTTTGGCTAACATATGAGTACCTTGATCCAGGCATTTTTAGAATTTTTATAATCTAAATAAAAATATATATGTCTATATATACATATATATGTATATATTGATATATATGCATATATAATATGCATACATGTTATATATGTATATATAAATATATAGGTATATATAATATGTTTACATTATATAAATATAAAATATATGGATATATACATATATGTGTGTATGTGTATATATATGTATATACATATATGTGTATAAATGTATATATATGGATAGATAGATAGATAGATAGATAGATAAATAGAGAATGCACTAACTTGAACATCTCAAAATCTCCATTGTTGCACAATTTTCCAAAGCAGTAATCATGGAAGGAGTTAGACAACTGAAAGAAATATGGGAAATTTTATAACTTCAACATAAGCATGCTGACTAGGAAGACAAGTATTTTCAGGACTATACATGCATTTTGATATTGAGTGGAAGTGAATACTCTTGTAGCAAGATCATAAGTGACAAAGTATTCATGAATTTTGTGATAAAGAGACTTACTCATGTAATTACAAAAAATACAGTTGGCAGACAGCTTAAGTCAAAAATATTTTAAGTACATTAACCAAATATATTTGAAATATAACACAAATAAAAACTTGTTATATAGCTTCCAAAATCAAAGGTCAATGTAGAGATCCAAGAGTCCACAATCAAAACATCTATATGACCTGCAAAGGAGAAAGATGATGCTAGATGCTAGATGCTAGATGACTCTGTGCAATGTTGATCTTGAAGACTATAATATAAGTGGCAGAATATAGAGAAAGTTGATAACATGAGAAAGATAAAGTACACCAACTTGGCCACAGGTAACTTGTCCTGAGATTGACATAAGCCATGCTGTTAATCTATTCAATAAATGGTGCTGGGAAAATTGGATTTCCACGTGCAGAAGCTTGAAGCAAGACCCATACCTATCACCTTACACAAAAATTCACTCAACATGGATTAAAGACTTAAATCTACGACCCGAAACCATCAAATTATTAGAGAGCATTGGAGAAACCCTGCAAGATATAGGCACAGGCAAAGACTTCCTGGAAAATACTCCAACAGCACAGGCAGTCAAAACCAAAATTAACATTTGGGATTGCATCAAATTGAGAAGTTTCTGCACTTCAAAAGAAACAGTCAGGAAAGTGAAGAGGCAACCGACAGAATGGGAAAAAATATTCGCAAACTATACTACAGATAAAGGGTTGATAACCAGAATCTACAAAGAAATCAAGAAAATCCACAACAACAAAACAAACAACCCACTTAAGAGATGGGCCAAGGACCTCAATAGACATTTTTCAAAAGAGGAAATCCAAATGCCCAACAGACACATGAAAAATTGGTCAAGATCACTAGCAATCAGAGAAATGCAAATCAAAACCACAATGAGGTTCCATCTCACCCCGGCGAGAATGGCTCACATCCAGAAATCTACCAACAACAGATGCTGGAGAGGATGTGGGGAAAAAGGGACACTAACCCACTGTTGGTGGGAATGCAAACTGGTTAAGCCACTATGGAAGTCTGTCTGGAGATTCCTCAGAAACCTGAACATAACCCTACCATACAACCCAGCCATCCCACTCCTTGGAATTTACCCAAAGGAAATTAATTTGGCAAATAAAAAAGCCATCTGCACACTAATGTTTATTGCAGCTCAATTCACAATAGCAAAGACCTGGAATCAACCTAAATGTCCATCAACAGTAGACTGGATAAAGAAATTATGGGACATGTACTCCATAGAATACTATACAGCAGTAAGAAACAATGAAACCCAGTCATTTGCAACAAGATGGAGCAATCTAGAAGACATCATGCTGAGTGAATTAAGCCAGTCCCAAAGAGACAAATATCATATGTTTTCCCTGATCGGTGACAACTGAGCGCCAAAGGGGAAACCTGTTAAGTGCAATGGACACTATAAGCAACAATGAACTGATCAGCTCCTGTCCTGACTTTAGATGTACAATGTAATACTTTATCCTTTTTAGTATTTGTTGTTGTTGTTCTAGTACTATTGGTTGAACTCAGTAATTAACACACAATTATCCTTAGGAGTTTAAATTTTAACAGAAAAGTGATCCCTGTTAAATCTAAGAGTGGAAAAAGAGAGGGAGGAGATGAACAATTTGGAACATGCTCAATCGGACTGGCCGCAAATGGTGTAGTCAGAAAGGTGCCAGGGGATTCCCACACAATCCCACCCAGGTGGCATGTACCAATGTCATCGCACTAGTCCAAGTGATCAATATCAGCTCACAATTGATAGCTCTGATAGCTCTAAGAGTCAAAGAGATCACACAAACAAGACAAGTAACTGCTAATACTAACTGATAGAATCAAAAAGGGAGAGAAAGATCCAACATGGGAAGTAGGATACACAGCAGACTCATAGAATGGCAGATGTCCTAAACAACACTCTGGCCTCAGAATCAGCCCTCAAGGCATTCGGATCTGCCGGAAGAACCCATGAGAGTATAGCAGGCATGGAAAGCCAAGATATCACGGAAAAAAAAAAAAGACCTAAATGAAAGATCTCTGTGAGTGAGATCCCAGTGGAAAGAACGGGGCCATCAAAGAAGGAGGTACCCTTCTCCGAAGGGAGGAGAGAACCTCCACTTTGACTATGACCCTATCGGAATAAGATCAAAGTCAGCGAACCCTAAAGGCTTCCATAGCCCTGGCAACTCATGACTAGAGCCTAGGGAGATTACTGACGCCATGAACAGGAGTGTCAAATTGTTAAGTCAGCAACAGGAGTCACTGTGTACTTACATCCCATGTGGGATCTGTCCTTAATGTGTTGTCTAATGTGCAATGATGCTATAACTAGTACTGAAACAGTATTTTTACACTTTGTGTTTCTGTGTGGCTACAAACTGATGAGGTCTTTACTAATTATATACTGAATCGATCTTCTGTATATAAAGATAATTGGAAATGAAAAAAAAAAAAAACCTGGTGTTAAAATGGAAATGGCATAGAAAATTAATTAATTTGAAAAAAAAATTATGTAGGATCTCTGTCTTTAATGTGCTGTACATTGCTATTTAATGCTATAATTAGTAATCCAATGGTAGTTTATTCACTTTACGCTGCTATGTGGGCAAAATGTTGAAATCTTTACCTAATATATACTAAACTGATCTTCTGTATATAAAGAGAATTGAAAATGAATCTTTACATGAATGGAAGGGGAGAGGGAGCGGGAAAGGGGAGGGTTGCGGGCGGGAGGGAAGTTATGGGAGGGGGGAAGCCATTGTAACCCACAAGCTATACTTTGGAAATTTATATTCATTAAATAAAAGTTTAATAAAAAAATAAATAAATAAATAACAAAATCTTCAAAAAAATAAATAAATATAAAAAAAGGATGGTTATTAGTATAAATTCAAAAATAAAATGAAAGTCATACTAATGTGTTGAATTATAATGCACAATATATTATGATTTCTGGAAATAGAAATGAACAATATTGTAGTAATAAAAATAAAATCTAAGCATATTTAGAAGACATGGGAAAAATAACTACAAATTTACATTTAAAAAATACAGAAAGATTAGAAGACCTGAAATAAGGAAAGCATCACACAGCTTAAAATGATACTCATAATCTAAAAAGGTCTGAATTTACCATTTGGAAAATTCCAAAAGTTAGCTTTTAAAGCTTCAAAGAAGAAAATAAGAAATTAGAAACAGAACATGAGACTGCTCAAGCACAGTTCTGAGAAACAAAGTACATGGAAGTTTATAGTGTATCTTAAGGAAATTGAGCAATTTCATGACATCACAATGAAAATTACAGAATAATGTGTTTGCATGGCTAGGATAAATATGTAATAAATACATAATGTGTAGTATAAGCAATAAACTATATATAGTGTGTAAATATCATATATATGTGATGCTGCAACATACATTATGACAGTAGGATCTAGTGACTTCTGCAAAGTGATGAATGAGAAGATAACATGCATAGCTTCCATAGTTACCATGTCATTGATAATCTCATATGAAATCATAGGTGAAAATCAGCCCAAGTCCCCTCTGCCAGAATTGGAGTAAGACAGATTATTCATTATTCATGGCATACATGGAAATTAACTCAAACACAAACTAGAATGATTCAGATATATTAAATATTATATTGTTATTGCTATAAGTAACAGAGAAATGTCTGCAGATGTGTCCAAGAATTCCAAACAAAGGAAATATTTTTAAAAAATCCCTAAAATTTCATTTACAAAGCATAGAAAGCTGTAGGAACATAAATTGAGAACCATTCTTGCAACTTGATAGAATAATTTAAACATATCAGTGTCTAAATTTAATATATTAAAAAAATAAAAATATGCCAAAAAAAATTAAATTTAATGTATTGAAAAATTCAATACTAATTTTTCCAGCTGTTAAGGAGTGAACCAGCAGATGGAAGAGAAGGAAGACCTCTCTCTTTCTTTCTCTCTCTCTCTCTTTCTCTCTGCCTCTCCACCTCTCCTCTCTATGTAAATCTGACTTTCAAATAAATAAATAAATCTTAACAAAAAACAAAAAAAGAAAAATTGAATACCAATTTCAATTTGGTGTCTACAAATAAAAAAATGAAATAAGAAGAACATATATCATTCAAAGTATGAATGAATCCTATATCCAACTTTCAGAAAATGTGTAACCAAAACTTCATTAGTTGACTTACAGATTTTTATTGACATTGTTAACAGAATGAAAATCATGTTTTGCAAAACTTTAATTTTTATTTTACCAGGACATTTATTTACATTGGAATACAACAAAGTGAGAGGCTAATTAGAATTAAAAATAGAATGCACATAACAACATAAAATGATCCTGGTATTTCTGTGAGTCTGTGAGTACAACTGGGTAAAAATGGTAAGAGCAACAACACTGAGAAACAATTATATGGGGAATGTTTAGAATTATTGATCAAATTGACACACACAAAAAGTATAAGCAAAATCACTCTAACTCTCTTATAGTGAATGCCATCATTCCTGGTGAATATTAGACTTAAAGACACTTGTATTGAAAATTGCAAGTTGTGGGATTTCAAAAAAAAAAAAAATCTTTGTTACATCAAAATTGCTCAAAAGTAAGCAAAGGTCATCTGAAAATGAGCATGAAAACAGATTCTAAGTGCATATGAAAGTTTATGAATAGAAAATTAGCTAGACAATTTCTAGAATGGACAGGTCATTGTCAATCTCACAGTTAAAATTAAACCAATAAAAAAGAGAGGTGGAGGAATGGAGGGAGCATGGAGGAGGGTGGGGAGGGTGAGAAGTATTGCTATGTTCTTGTATCTGTATATATAAAATACATGAAATTTGTTTACTATTTAAAAAGAAAAGAAGTCAGTAGAAAAGGGTTAAAAGAAAACTATGCCAGGCTTGCATTTTGGCACTGTGGACTAAGCTGTCATTTGCATTGCCAATAGTCCATATCAGAGTACATGTTCCAGTTCTGTCAGACCTGTTTCCAATCAAGCAAAAGAAGATGACCAAAATGCTTGGACCACTGATACCTACACAGGAGGACCAGATGTGTTCCCAGGCTCCTGGAATTGGTCTGACTGAGTCAGTCATTGCATTCATTTGTGTGCTAAACCAGTTGATGAAATATCTCTCTCTCTCTCTCTCTCTCTCTCTCTCTCTGTAGGTGTGTGTGTATGTGTCTCCCCCTTTGTGCCACTGCATTTCAAATAATTTTGGAAAAAAAGATTGGTCTTGTCCTAGAGATGGCATAAAATGAGAGAATGATGATATACATAGATAATAATTCAAAGACAAAATAAAAATGAAAGTCATTCACATATAACCTTATATATAATATAATTTTTCTGAGTAGAAATGTGTAATTTTATAGAATTTATTAACTTTCAAGCAAAGGATTTATTTTGCAAAATAGTTCTAAAGTACTTTTAAATACTTCTAAAAGTTCTAAAATGAAATCTGTCAATTTAATTTACGAATAAATACATATAAGTGGCAAGAACATAAATTCAAAATAATTCATTCTGCTTAATTTTAAAGCAAGGATATAATAGTATCAATATAAATTCAAAAAGGGAAATGCATCAAGGATACTTCTGGCTGAGATTTCTCCTTAGAATTCTAGGCATCCTAGGAGATTATGGTCAAGGAAATCAAGGCACCACAAAAAAGTCTCAAATCACTGGTAAAGGTAGTTTGGTAAAATTGCTGTGCCCTCTGCCAGTTTGAGTCCCGCCTGCTCCATTTCCAATTCTGCTCTCTGCTGTGGTCTGGGAAAGCAGTAGAAGATGGCCCAAGCCCTTGGGGCCCTGCAACCATGTGAAGACCTGAAGAAGCTCCTGGCTCCTGGCTTTGGATCAGCACAGCTCTGGCCGTTGCAGCCAATTGGGGAGTGAACCAGCAGATGAAAGACCTTTCTCTCTCTCTTTCTCTCTCTGCTTCTGCCTCTCCTTCTCTCTCTGTGTAAATCCAAAATTCAAATAAATTACTTAATAAATATGAAAAAAATTGCTGTGTCCTCAACACTATAAGCTAAGGCAGATGAGGTACTTTTGCCTTGTTCAAGAAAATGTGTTGCTTTTGGATAAATAACTCTCAAAAGGTAGAAAACAGCTCAAAAAGCTTAAAGCTCGTTAAGGTGTATATTTATTTGAACAAAAATCTCAATTATGACACTAGGTGGAGGACTCTGTTATAGGCACTTAAACGGTTAATTTGGAATCTCATGGACCTTTTTATTCCTATTATAGTTCTCATTTTCCTGGTTTACATATCCTTAAAGAACCCATTGTCTTTATATCCCACAAAATCAATGCCATCATGCTAGAGATGGTTCTGCAAATACAACCTTCCATGAATCTCCTCCAGTTCTCTTGAAGTCCACTGAATAGATGCTGTGAATCTGGGCCCACAATCTATTTTCATTATTGAACTTCAAAAGGAAATAGAGCAACCATTGCCCCAAACTTTCCAACAGGATTTGGCTGATGGTCTCAGAGAGAGTCATGTAGGGCTAGGGAACCCATAAGGTAGGGATTGACATTGCAGGGTGGTGGGGGGATGGGAATGTTCCTACTTATTCCAAATATGGAAAATGATTCTTCTTCCTCATTCCAAGGAGCTAGCCTGTTGAATGCATGCCCTAACATAGCATTAGATCCCCTACTGTACACACAAAGCACTCATGAACACCTGAACTTCTCATATCTCAAACCCCTTATTCCCCATGCTCAGTGCCTCAGAAAGTCCTTACAAGTGCCAAAGCCTATGTTCATAACAAGGTACCTTTTTTGAAATTTAAACTGTTATATGATGTGGTGTTTCCTTGATTTATATTACAACAATTATCTTTATTTTTAACTGTGAATTCAAAAGAAATGTTTCTCATCCAATTCATTTTAAAAAAATCATTTATTTAAAAAAGTGGAGATATATAGAGTGACAGACAGAGATCATTCATCTATTTATTCATTCCCCAAATGACAAAAGGATTGGCACTGGGCCAGACTGAAGCCAGTAGCCAGGAGCTCTATCTGTGTCTCCCACATGGGTGACAGGGGCCTATGAACTTGGGACTTCTTGTGCTTCTTTCACAGGCACATATTCTGGGAGTTGGATTGCAAACAGAGCATCTAGGACAAAAACCATCGCTCACATTGGATGCTGGCATTGCAGGCTACAGCACAACCTGCTGTACCAAAACAGCAGCCTAGCAACTTAATGCAGCAAAGGAGAGGAGCTAGCTGAAAGCTTAGTGCAAGGATTCTATGCCTGAATTGTAATACTCCTAAAACCAATGCTGTGATAATTGTTAATTGTTTTTATGTGATCTTAAAATCATTTGTGAATTAAAGAGGACTATATTCTCATAAAAATAACATTATAGGAATTATTTCCTTCATTTACTTGAGTTTCTCAAGTTAACAAAGGGACCATGTACCATATCATATTCAGAGAGAGCTGGATTGTAAGCATACTGCAGCTGTAAACTCAAATTAGCACTCTTATATGGAATGCTAACCTCAGAAGGAACAGCTTAACTTGCTACACTACAATGTCAACACCTACAATATCATTCTATGAAATTTTATATGCATGTGAATTTGCAAAACCATACCCTTATTCTCTTTGCATGGATTCAAGGTTTGTAAATAAAATGGCATACTCAAACTTTATAGCCTTTGGAGCTTTTAAGTAATATAGTGAAATATTTTCATATCAGAATTTCTATCAGTCCTATGAATCATACCTCTGAGTTCTACTACATTGTTATTTGTTTCCAGGCAATATGATTCTTTTTTTAAATTTTATTTTGACAGGTAGAATTATAGACAGTGAGAGAGAGAGAAAGGTTTCCCTTCCATTGGTTCACTCCCCAAATGGCCACCATGGCTGACACTGTGCTAGCCTGAAGCCAGGAGCCAGGTGCTTCTTCCTGATCTCCAATGCAGGTCCTCCACTGACTTGCTGGGCCACAGCAGAGAGCTGGACTGGAAAAGGGGCAACCAGGACTAGAACCTGGCACCCATATGGGATGCCGGCACCACAGGCGGAGGATTAGCTTAGTGAGCCATGGCACCAGCCCCATAATATAATTCTTTAGATTTCATTTTATTGTTTGGCTTTGGTCTGCAGGTGGCTATGCCTTTAATGTCAGATTGGAACTCAATACCCAATATGACAATATTGAAAAGACTGTGTCTTTATGGGGCTATTAGGTCCTGAATCTGATGTTATGAAAGCTGTGCTGGAAAATTCTGGCTACTCCCATGATAGGAGGACATGTAAAGACTTCTGGTAGGCAGAAAATGAGCTGTCAAAAGACAAAATGTGCTGGTGCCTTAATCGTGTATTTTACAACCCCTAAAATTAAGTTACAACTTTCTGTTAGAATTGCCCTCTCCAAGGTATTCTTCATCCTAAAGGGCCTAGGATATCATCTATAAAATATTTTGAAATGTCTACAAGGAAATAAAGTGTGTTAATGTTTATGAATTCATAAAGAACATCACAATTTCTCTTGATGTATTCTTAGGAAATTCACATTTTCAAGTATCAAATATGTCTTCCTTAAATTCAGCTTCACTTACAAATTGATTGTTTTACATTTTTTTTTGTTATTTTTGGAATCATACTGTCAATATACAGATGCATTAAATCCTAAGTAGTTTCAATTGAAGTTGTTTTGGATCTGTAAATTAATTTACTTTGGGTAAAAAGTGGCATTTTAGCAATACTGAACTTTTTCATATATAAATTGATATCTGCAACTTATTGTGTTTTCTTTGATAAATTTGCCAGTGTTTTCAGCACACAGAGAGGACGTTTTTTGCAACTGGTAATTGCATTGGTTTGGTTTTAAAATCAATTCATTGATAGAAAATAAAATATAACTGCCTTTAAATATTAATCTTGTAATGCTATAATTTTAAAATAAATGTATTTGATTTATTTCTAAGGCGGAGTCATAGAGAAAGGGCACTAAGAGAAATAGATCTTCCATCTGCTGTTTCAGTCCCCATCTGGCCTCATCATCAGGTCAAGAAATATGTTGCTTACTTTTTATGGATATATATGGGATTCTAAATATTCCACTAATTGCTAAAGTTAAAGTAGTTGTAGTTTTAATTCTTTTAACTTTTATTTAGTAAATATAAATTTCCAAAGTACAGCTTTGGATTACAATGGCTTTTTCCCCTCCATAACTTCCCTCCCACCTGCAACCCTCACATCTCCCTCTCCCTCTCCCATTCCATTCACATCAAGATTCATTTTTAATTCTCTTTATATACAGAAGATCAATTTAGTACATATTAAGTAAAGATTTCAACAGTTTGCACCCACATAGAAACACAAAGTGAAAAATACTGTTTGAGTACTAGTTATAGCATTAATTCACATTGAAAAACACATTAAGGACAGAGATCCTACATGAGGAGTAAGTGTACAGTGACTCCTGTCGTTGACTTAACAAATTGACACTCTTGTTTATGGTGTCAGTAATCTCCCTAGGCTCCAGTTATGAGTTGCCAAGGCTATGGAAGCCTTTTGAGTTCACAGGCTTCGATCTTATTTAGACAAGGTCATAGTGAAAGTGGAAGTTCTCTCCTCCCTTCAGAGGAAGGTACCTCCTTCTTTGATGGCTTGTTCTTTCTACTGGGATCTCACTCGCAAAGATCTTTCATTTAGGTCCTCTTTTTTTTTTTCTATTGCCAGAGTGTCTTGGCTTTCCATGCTTAAAATACTCTCATGGGCTTTTCAGCCAGATCCGAACACCTTAAGGATTGATTCTGAAACTAGAGTGCTGTTTAGGACATCTGCCATTCTATGAGTCTGCCCTGTATCCCATTTCCCATGATGGATTGTTCTCTCCCTTTTTAATTCTATCAGTTAGTATTAGCAGACACTAGCCTTGTTTATGTGATCCCTTTGACTCTTAGACCTATCAGTGTGATCAATTGTGAACAGCAATTGATCACTTGGACTAGTGTGATGGCATTGGTACATGCCACCTTGATGGGATTGAATTGGAATCCCCTTGCACATTTCTAACTCCACCATTTGGAGCAAGTACAATTTGGGACATGCTCAAGCTGTGTTTTGTTTTTGTTTTTTTTTTAAATTTCCCTTTTTTTAATGAATTTCATTGGTCTATTTTTCACCCATGTTGCTTATGTCTGTTTTTCAATCTATTTCCTCCACTGAGTTAGTCATTTCTACTCATTTAACCACAATATATTTTACTTCACAACTGTCCATTTTTTATTTTTTATCTTATCATTTAGATTACCATCACATCCTATAATAGTCAGTTGTACTATTTAAACTGTGGCCAAATTGACAGAGTTTTTATCATGAGGTCATGCATTCCATTCTTTATGTTGTCTGACAACCAACATGTACTTATATTCCCGAGGCATCTTAGGCCTGCCTGATATTTCACACTTTCTATATAATACATTTTAACTTAGCTGAATTTCTAGGAGACTATATTTGCCATCAATGTATGAAAGTTTCAACAGAATAGATCCAGATACTGGCTTCTTTAAGATTATAATACTAACTGGTTTGATATTTGATTTAACATTTCATAGAAACTTTTTGCTTCATTTTCCCTTAAAAGGTAATTGTAGTTATGTTGTTTCCAGCCACTTCCCTTATATCTACTTATTGCTTTATTAATTTTGTTAATTTATCCATTGTTTCTCATTGTATTTTTGATTTTATAACATCTACTTCTTTATTTAATATTTTTGTGCTCAATCTTTTAACTGTCAACTCATTAAATTGTTTCTATGCAAATGTGGGTATGTGAACCTCAGGCCATCTTGCTTCACATTTCATTATGAAGATGTTAATTGGTACAAAGTTGTGTAAGTTCTGAGAACATTCACGTGTAGTTTTCAAATATATTTTAGGTAAATATGGTCATTACCCCTTTTTAGGGTATCATATTTCTCAGCAATTGTGAATGTTTCTGAAACTATGAGATAAACTTTGACATTTTTTAGAGTGCCAATAGATTTTCTCTAGATATGGTTATATTTTTATTCTATCACTTGTTTGTTTTATTTACTTTTCATGGCAAATGTTTATTATTGTTTTATTGTAATCATAATAACCTAGTTTTATGGTTTTCTGTTAAATCTACATGTCAATATTTTAATAGAGGTAATTAGTTTTTCTCATTGTAATCACAATATATTTTATTATACATCTATATTTATTCCTTTTTTTTTAATTTTTGACAGGCAGAGTGGACAGTGAGAGAGAGAGACAGAGAGAAAGGTCTTCCTTTGCCGTTGGTTCACCCTGTAATGGCCGCCGCGGTAGCGCGCTGCGGCCGGCGCACCGCACTGTTCCGATGGCAGAAGCCAGGTGCTTATCCTGGTCTCCCATGGGGTGCAGAGCCCAAACACTTGGGCCATCCTCCACTGCACTCCCTGGCCACAGCAGAGAGCTGGCCTGGAAGAGGGGCAACCGGGACAGGATCAGTGCCCCGACCGGGACTAGAACCCGGTGTGCCGGCGCCACAAGGCGGAGGATTAGCCTGTTGAGCCACGGCGCCGGCCTATTCCTTGTTTTTGTATCTGAATTTATAGCAAATACTTATATATCTCTTTTATACTACATGGTAGGCCAATACTAACACTGTGAATGTATGGCCATCTTGATGGTTATTTTAATTATGAGTTCATCAACACCATCAAAATATATTCAGACATCTAAGGCTAATCTGGTCATTCTTTCCACATAATACTTTTTAAAATTTTTTTCTGAGTTTTTTGAGAATATTCATTTATCTTTGACTTTTGAAAATTTCAACATAATAATTCTAGTTATATTCTTCTTTAATATCATTGTGGTAAGTCATAAGATCTTCGGTTTAGTTTTCCTCAATGTTTTTTTTTTAAATTTTTTTAAATTTTTTTGACAGGCGAAGTGGACAGTGAGAGAGAGAGACAGAGAGAAAGGTCTTCCTTTTGCCGTTGGTTCAACCTCCAATGGCTGCCGTGGCTGGCGCACACTGCGCTGATCTGAAGGCAGGAGTCAGGTGCTTCTCCTGGTCTCCCACAGGGTGCAGGGCCCAAGCACTTGGGCCATCCTCCACTGCACTCCCTGGCCATAGCAGAGAGCTGGCCTGGAAGAGGGGCAACCAGGATAGAATCCGGCTCCCTGACCGGGACTAGAACCCGGTATGCTGGCACCGCTAGGTGGAGGATTAGTCTGTTGAGCCATGGCACCAGCCAATGTTTTTTTAATTTTAATTTTAAAGTATAGTTTTATTGGCCTATTTCACACTAACATCTCTTATATATCCTTTTCTTAAAATTATGAGTCCCCCAAATATTAATTTCTCCTCAGTAATTATAAATGTTTTTATTTCATCACATGTCCTTGATTTCATAACATATCCTTGATTTATGCTCCTATGTATAATGTAGTTATAATTGACTATTTTTCAGCACTTTATTTGAAACTGGCTTGTTACTCGACTGTTGCTTTTTTGAAATTTTTTTTTTATTTTTTTATTTTTTTTGGCAGGCAGAGTGGACAGTGAGAGAGAGAGACAGAGAGAAAGGTCTTCCTTTTTGCCATTGGTTCACCCTCCAATGGCCGCCACAGCTGGCACACTGAGGCTGGCGCACCACGCTGATCCAATGGCAGGAGCCAGGTGCTTAT
This sequence comes from Lepus europaeus, assembly GCF_033115175.1. Lineage (NCBI taxonomy): Eukaryota > Metazoa > Chordata > Mammalia > Lagomorpha > Leporidae > Lepus > Lepus europaeus. The sequence continues at coordinate 9,345,989 of NC_084851.1, forward strand.
CCTGGTCTCCCATGGGGTGCAGGGCCCAAGCACATAGACCAACCTCCACTGCACTCCCTGGCCACAGCAGAGAGATGGCCTGGAAGAGGTGCAACCGGGACACAATCGGTGCCCCGACTGGGACTAGAACCTGGTGTGCCGGCGCCGCAAGTTGGAGGATTAGCCTGTTGAGCCACAGCGCCAGCCTGACTGTTGCTTTTAACAAACCACTTATTTTTTCACAGTAATCACTATATATATATATATATATATATATATATATATATATATATATATATATATATAAAGATTTTCATCCACGTATCATTTTATTTCTGCCTTTGAAATTATAACCACTTTTGTGTATCATAATATCTAGTTTAAGCTAATCCTGGTACTGTGAGGCTGCCAAACATCTATGTGGGCTTTTTCCTTATAATATGCCATAAACCCCCTGAAATTATGTAACCCTATCTTTGCAAATTTTATGAATGCAATTGTTCAGATAAAATTTAGGCAAGACCTGATCATTCACTCTTTCCGGATAACATATGTTGCAGATTTTGTTGATGAATTTTATGAGACTTTGTTTACCTTTTAATTTTGAAATTGTGTGACAGTTCTGGATAATGGAAACTAGTTTTTAAAATATCTATGTTATTGATCTTGTTTTAGCTTATTATTATACTTATTTATATAAGGTGGACATATGACTTTATTTAAGAGCATAGTGATATTTCCTACTTTATCCTTCCATCCTGCCCACATTCTCATCCTCCTTCCTCCTTCATTTTTTTTTCATTCTTTTTTTTTGACAGGCAGAGTTAGACAGTGAAAGAGAGAGGCAGAAAGAAAGGTCCTACTTCCATTGGTTCATCCCCCAAGTGGCTGCTATGGTAGGCGCACTGTGCCAATCCAAAGCCAGGAGACAGGCACTTCCTCCTGGTCTCCCATGTGGATGCAGGGCCCAAGCACTTGAGCCATCATCCACTGCCTTCCTGGGCCACAGCAGAGAGCTGGAATGGAAGAGTTGCAACCGGGACAGAATCCGGCGCCCCAACTGGGACTAGAACCCAGTGTGCTGGTGCCGCAGGTGGAGGATTAGCCTAGTGAGCCATGGCACCAGCCCATTTCTTAATCTTTATTTTAATTTTACAATAACACATTTTTAGTTTATATTATACTAGTTATATTAACCCACCATTAAGTAAAGAATTCAAGAGATAGTAAGATAACACAAAAAAACCTGTTCCATAGTAGTAGAGACAAAGTCTATAAAAAGAATAAATTCTCAGAATATCCATTTTACTCATGTACATTATATTTTTGTACTCTCTTAATATTTATGTGTTGGAATATTATTTAGGCATAAAAAGTATGGCATCTTGTCTTTTGCAAGAAAATGAATGCAACTGGGAACTCTTAGAATATTGAAATAAGCAAATACAAAAAAAGACAAATCCTAAATTGTTTCCCTGAGCTGTTATAAGTAATAAAATATAAAAAAGATTTTTAAGGGCAGAGTGTAAAAATGAGAGATTAGAACAAAGAGCGGGAAGTATTCCATTCACTTGTTTGCCCACCTAAGTTCAAAACTACTGGTACTGAGACAGTCCAAAGCCAGTAACCAGAACTCTACATGGGTTTCTCATATGGAAGGCAGGGAATTAAGTACTTTGTGCCTCCAAGGTATATTAGCAGTAACGTGGATCATTATCTTTATGGATGGTACTAAAACCAGGCACTCCAATATAGGAAAAGGGAATCCCAAACAGCGACTAAATCAACATGCCATTTTGCAACTTCAACTTTGTAATAGGGGGCATGATCTTTATTTGCTAAGACTCTAGAATTTTTTTTCTTTTATATTTATTTGGTTTTTTTCAAATTTTAAAAAATTGATTTGACAGAGTTATAGACAATGAGAAGAGAGAGAGAGAGAGAGAGAGAGAGAGAGAGAGAGAGAGAGAGAGAGAGAGAGAGAGAGAGAGAGAGAAAGGTCTTCCCTCCATTGGTTCACTCCCCAAATGGCCACTATGGTCGGCACTGCACCAATCTGAATCCAGGAGCCAGGTGCTTCTTCCTAGTCTCCTATGAGGGTACAGTGACCCAAGCACTTGGGCCATCCTCCACTGCTTTCCTGGGCCACAGCAGATAGCTGGACTGGAAGAGGAGTAACCAGGACTAGAACCCAGTGCCCATATGGGATGCCAGCACCACAAGCAGAGGACTAACCAAGTGAGCCACAGCGCCAGCCCCTTTTATATTCATTTGTAATGTAATTGTGAAGTGTGGTTTTCAGCAAATTTGCCTATATCTACTTTTTTCATTATTTCCCCTCCCAATTATTAACTTTTTTCTCACAGAAATAACAATAGTTTTTCATAACTGCATGTCCTTTTAAATCATCACTTTGTTGTTATTATATCTACTACTAGTGCATATATGCAACTTATCTAAGCCAACCCAGAGCCATGAAACTGTGAATTGCTTGGCTAGCATTTTGATTGTGAAGTCATCAGATAATCCTGTAGGTTTCCTGGAAACTGCCATTTGCACAGCTTCAGAGATGTTAGTCTACTATGTTCATTCACTCTATCCAGGTAACACTTTCTGGATGTTTATGGAACTCTAAGTTTGCCTTTGATTTTAAAACTTCTATAGTATAACTCTAGATATTGAAATTTATTATTTATATACTGTAAAATCTGGTGTGTTTTGGTTTGTTTATGTTTCTGAGATGTTTTCATATTTTCCAATATTAATGTGCATACTTATCAGAAAACTCCCTATGTCTACTTTTAATACTACCATTGTTCCTTTCAAAAAGCACTTCTTGGTTCTTGTAGTAATCACATTGCATCTGATTCCATAACATGTACATCCTTTTTATTATTGTATTGTCTTTTAGTCTATTCCTATAAACTGTGTATCAATAACATCTTAGTAAAACAATACTGATACCGTGAGCCAATGGCAATCTTGGTTTCCATTTTCATTGTGACATCATCAGCCCACACAAATTTTTGTAAATTTCTGATCTAAGATAAGGTTTGCCTTCTTTGATTTTTATGACTCCAAAGTTATCAGTGAAAATTTCCTATACTATCCTTTACACTTTATTGTAAAACCATTCCAGTAGGTATAATGCTGCTTTTTATACAATCATTGTTCTTTACAGTTTTACATTCACTTCAATTTAGTTGCAATTAATGTTTTCACCAAATGTCATCATATCTACTTTTTAATGTAATTTATAGAATATAAATTAGCCTTTGGTCTTAGAAATTTTATAAAATGTAGCTCTGTATTCTAGGATGCTTCCTTTAAAGATATTTCTTTTTTTAAAATTTATTTGACAAATAGAGTTAGACAGTGAGAGACAGAGAGACAGAGAGAAAGGTCTTCCTTCCATTGGTTCATGACCCAGATGGACACCACAGCCAGAGCTATGCCGATCTGAAGCCAGGAGCCAGGAACTTCTTCCTGGTCTCCAACGCAGGTGCAGGTGCCCAAGAACTTGGGCCATCCTCCACTGCCTTCCCGAGCCACAGCAGATAGCTGCACTGGAAGAGGAGCAATGAGGACTAGAACCCAGCATCCATATGGGATGCCAGCACCACACATGGAGGATTTACCAAGAGAGCCATGGCCCTGGCCCCTAAAGTTATTTTCTAGAGTGCCTTGATCATTCATTGATTCAAGGAATGGGAAACGTTCTTCAGTTTTCTTTCTTAAATGTAGTGAAATATTTTCCATCAAAAACTCCTATATGTTATTGCTCATACCATATTATGCAGATTATGCTCATAATAATCAGATAAAATACCTAATTCATCCACATTCACTTTTTTATTTTGAAATATTTTCCCTTGTAAAAAATGATATGTGTACATAGCATTCATTCAGTGTGGACTTTTCAATAAAAATGAAAGTTTTATTGAGACCTTGGGGCCATAGGACTTGGAGGCAGGTTGACCTGTGGGGGAAAAGCCATATTTGACCTTTATCCTGGGGAAGAGGTTCAGTATCACTGCATTTATCTTAGACACAATTGACAGCATTGGGGTGTGGACACTTGGACAAGCTGGCATAAGGAGATCTCAATGATACCACCTTGCAGGATGGAATCTTTATGCATGTTGTAGTCTGACAGTGTGGAAGTTCTCAAGTTGTTTGACTGCAAATATGAGATGCCTTGGTCAGATGGGATGTCCTCTTTCTCTTGGATTTGGCTTTGACATTCTCAGTGGTGTCACTAGGCTTAATCTCAAGGGGGAAGGGTCATGCATGACACAGTCTTCAGAAAGATTTGCATCTCTGCATCAGTGGGCAACTCAATCTTTCATTGTCATGTGACTGTTTTAAGCCCACTTTTTTGTTTTTAGTTTTTTTTGTTTTGTTTTGTTTTTTTACTTTTATTTAGTAAATATAAATTTCCAAAGTACAGCTTATGGATTACAATGGCTTTTTCCCCTCCATAACTTCCCTCCCACCTGCAACCCTCCCATCTCCTTCTTCCTCTCCCCTTCCATTCACATCAAGATTTTTCAATTCTCTTTATATACAGAGATCAATTTAGCATATATTAATAAAGCTTTAAATAGTTTGCACACACACAGAACATAAAGTGAAAAATATTCTTGGAGTACTAGTTATAGCATTACATCGCAATGTACAGCACATAAAGGACAGATATCCTACATGAGGAGTAAGTGCACAGTGACTCTTCTTGTTGACTTAACAAATTGACACTCTTGTTTATGGCATCAGAAATCTCCCTAGACTCCAGTTATGAGTTACCAAGGCTATGGAAGCCTCTTGAGTTCGCTGACTTCGATCTTAATTAGACAAGGCCATAGTCAAAGTGAAAGTTCTCTCCTCCCTTCAGAGAAAGGTACCTCCTTCTTAGATGGCCTGTTTTTTCTACTGGGATCTCACTCACAGATATTTTTCATTTAGGTCCTCTTTTTTTTCCAGAGAGTCTTGGCTTTTCATGCCTGAAATACTCTTATTGGCTCTTCAACCAGATCCGAACGCCTTAAGGATTGATTCTGAAACTAGAGTGCTGTTTAAGACATCTGGCATTCTATGAGTCTGCTGTGTATCCCATTTCCCATGATGGATTGTTCTCTCCCTTTTTAATTCTATCAGTTAGTATTAGCAGACACTAGTCTTGTTTATGTGATCCCTTTGACTCTTAGTCCTATCATGATCAATTGTGAACAGCAATTGATCACTTGGACTAGTGAGATGGCATTGGTACATGCCACTTTGATGGGATTGAATTGGAATCCCCTGGCATGTTTCTAACTCTACCATTTGGGGCAAGTCAGCGTGAGCATGTCCCAAATTGTACATCTCCTCCCTCTCTTATTCCCACTCTATTTAACAGTGATCACTTTTCGGTTAAGTTTCAACACTTCAAAATAATTGTGTTTTAATTACAGAGTTCAACCAATAGTATTAAGTAGAACAAAAAATACTAAAAGGGATAAAGTATTAAGTTGTGCATCAACAATCAGGGCAAGTGCTGATCAAGTCACCGTTTCTCATAGTGTACATTTCACTTCAACAGGTTTCTTTTCTGTTGCTGGGTTAGTTGTCACTGATCTGGGAGAACATATGATATTTGTCCCTTTGGGACTGGCTTATTTCACTCAGCATGATGTTTTCCAGATTCCTCCATTTCGTGGCAAATGACCAGATTTCATTGCTTTTTACTGCTGCATAATATTCTATAGAGTACATATCCCATAATTTGTTTATCCAGTCTACTGTTGATGGGCATTTGCGTTGATTCCAGGTCTTAGCTATTGTGAATTGAGCTGCAATAAACATTAATGTGCAGATAGCTTTTTTATTTGCCAATTTAATTTTCATTGGGTAAATTCCAAGGAGTGGGATGGCTGGGTTTTATGGTAGGACTATATTCAGGTTTCTGAGGAATCTCCAGACTGACTTCCATAGTGGCTTAACCAGTTTGCATTCCCACCAACAGTGGGTTAGTGTCTGTTTTTCCCACATCCTTGCCAGCATCTGTCATTGGTAGATTTCTGTATGTGAACCATTCTAACTGTGGTGAGGTGAAACCTCATTGTGGTTTTGATCTGCATCTCCCTGGCTAGTGGCTAGTGATCCTGAACATTTTTTCATGTGTCTGTTGGGCATTTGGATTTAATCTTTTGAAAAATGTCTATTAATGTCCTTGGCCCATCTCTTAAGGGGTTGTTTTCTTGTTGTGGAGTTTCTTGATCTCTTTGTAGATTCTGGTTATTAATCCTTTATCTGTTGCATAGTTTGCAAATATTTTTCCCATTCTGTTGGTTGCCTCTTCACTTTCCTGACTTTTTCTTTTTTAGTACAGAAACTTCTCAATTTGATGCAATCCCAATAGTTAATTTTGGCTTTGACTCCCTGTGCTCCTGGGGTCTTTTCCAAGAAGTCTTTGCCAGTGCTGATATCTTGCAGGATTTCTCCAATGTTCTCTAATAATTTGATGTTGTTGGGTCATAGATTTAGGTCTCTACCTGGTTAATGCCATTCTTAGGATCATTGGTTACTATCCTCACCCTGTCTTTTATGACCTTGTCTAAATATGATCAGAGTCGGCGAACTTGGAAGGCTTCCATAGCCTTGGCAACTCATGAAGAGAGCCTAGGGTGGTTCCTGGTGCCATAAACTAGAGTGTCAATTTGTTGGGTCAACAACAGGAGTCACTGTGCTCTTGCTGCTCCTGTAAGATCTCTGTCCTTAACGTGCTGTACATTTTGATTTAATGCTATTGCTAGTACTCAAACAGTATTTTTCACTTTGTGTTTCTATGTGGGTGCAAACTGTTGAAATCTTTACTTAATATATACTAAATTGATCTTCTGTATATAAAGAGAATTGAAAATGAATCTTGATGTGAATGGAAGGGAAGAGGGAGCGGGAGAGGGGAGGGTTGTGGGTGGAAGGGAAGTTATGGGAGGAGGAAGCCATTGTAATCCATAAGCTGTACATTGGAAACTTATATTCATTAAATAAAAGTTAAAAAAAAGATTTATGTCTTTAATCCATGTTGAGTGGATTTTTGTATAAGGTGTAAGGTAGGGGTCTTGCTTTATGCTTCTGCACACGGAAATCCAGTTTTCCCAGCACCATTTATTGAATAAACTGTCCGTGCTCCAGGAATTGGTTTTAGGTCCTTGATCAAAAATAAGTTGGTTAAGCCCACTTTTCTATTTTCTTGTTTAGTTAAAATTTTCTTATATATTTTGGATAATACATAGATTCCTTTATTACATACATATTTTGTGAATAATGCCTCCAAGGTTTGGACCTCCTTCCTTTTCCCTTTACATTCTCTGTCAAAGAGAGATTTTTCACTTTAAATGAAGTCCAGTTAGCAAACATGTATGTCAGATTGTGCTTTCAGTGGTGTATCACAAGCTCAGCAACATATATCCTCTTTTATTATTTTCTGGTAGGCTAATAATTCTTCATATGTAAGTTAATTTTTATGAAATACATGGTTTGCATTACATCATGTGAAATGTCCAATTTTTGTAGCACTATCTGTTGAAAGGTTGTTTTTGTTCCAATATTTGCTATCCATCCTTGGGCTATTTCTGACTTTTGTGCATTTTGTGTCTGCCTATTATTTCACCAATACTGTACTTTCTTAGTTAAATTTCTAGCATTTATTGAAGTTGTACAGTGCTGATCCTCCCAATTTGTTCTTCTCTTTTACTGTTGCATTGGCTATTCTGGGACTTTTGATTTTCCACATTAACTTTAGAGTCAGATTTTGGTTAAACTCACAAAACAAATTGAAATTATTATGATTGGATTATGTTCAATCTAAATGGATAGTGAGAAAGGACTGATAATGTTAATGACACTGGGTGTTCTTACACATTACCATGGACTGCATCTCCAAATACTTATCTTTACACAAATGTTTATAAGTTTCTTCATACAAATGTTTTACATATTTTGTTATGCTCTACTGACATTTACATAATTTGTAGAATTATATCAATATATATCTTTAGGGTGTTATATAACTTATAACATGCTTTTATTTAAAATATAAAATAGAAACAGTTTATTGCAGACATGTGGGAAAGAACATCCAGACCAATCAATGTGATACACCACATTAACAGACTGCAGAAGAAAAACCATATGATTATCTCAACAGATGCAGAGAAAGGATTTGATAAAATAAAACACACTTCCATGATGAAAACTCTAAGCAAATTGGGTATAGAATGAACATTCTTCAATACAATCAAGGCAATTTATGAAAAACGCACCGCCAGTACTCTATTGAATTTGAAAAAGTTGGAAGCATTTCCACTGAGATCTGGTACTAGACAGGAATGCCCACTCTCACCATTGCTATTCAATATAGTTCTGGAAGTTTTAGCCAGAGCCATTAGGCAAGAAAAAAAATAAAGGGATACAAATTGGGAAGGAAGAAGTCAAACTATCCCTTTTTGCAGATGATATGATTCTTTATATAGGGGATCCAAAGAACTCTACTAAGAGACTATTAGAACTCATAGAAGAGTTTGGCAAAGTAGCAGGATATAAAATCAATGCACAGAAATCAACAGCCTTTGTATACACGGGCAATGCCATAGCTGAGAAAGAACTGCTAATATCAAGCCCATTCACAGTAGTCACAAAATAATCAAATACCTTGCAATAAACTTATCCAAGGATGTCAAAGATCTCTACAATGAGAATTACAAAATCTTAAAGAAAGAAGTAGAAAAATGGAAAATTTTCTCTGATCATGGATTGGTAGAATCAATATCATCAAAATGTCCATTCTCCCAAAAGCAATTTATAGATTCAATACAATACCAATCAAAATACCGAAGACATTCTACTCAGATCTGGAAAAAATGATAATGAAATTCATATGGAGGCACAGGAGACCTTGAATAGCTAAAGCAATCTTGTACAACAAAAACAAAGCCAGACGCATCACAATACATGATTTCAAGACATACTACAGGGCAGTTATAATCAAACAGCATGATACTGGTACAGGAACAGATGTTTGGTTTGCTTTCTAGTGTATCTCTAGGATTAAGAGTCAAAGGGATCACATAAACAAGACTAGTGTCTGCTAATACTAACTGATAGAATTAAAAAGGAAAAAGCAATCCAACATGGGAAGTGGGATACACAGCAGACTCATACAATGGCAGATTTCCTAAACAGCACTCTGGCCTCAGAATCAATCCTTAAGGCATTCAGATCTGGCTAAATGGCCCATAAGTGTATTTCAGGCATGGAAAGCCAAGACACTGTGGCAAAAAATTATTATAATAATGCTTTGTGGGGCACCTTCAGTGCTGGCATCCCATATGAGATAGTCCAATGTGTTCTTGTCTATATAAGTTATGCAATCTTCTGTGAATCCCATGATGCTTTTTTTATCACCTAGTATTCAAAGCAATTCTTAGCTTACTTTTTCTAAGTTTTTACATTATTACTAAAAAGAATTAAACCATCACATCTGAAGTTGTTAAACTGTGTACATTTTTGGTTTTAAAGATTTATTTATCGGAAAGGCAGAGTTGAGTGAGAGAGAGAGAAAAAGAGAAAGAGAATATCTTCCATGCCCTGGTTCACTCCCCTTAATGGCCTGAGACTAGCAAATCTGATGCCAGGAGCCAGCAGCTTCTGTTGGGTCTCCCATGTGAATGGAGGTGTCCAAGTATTTAGAGCAGCTTCCACTGCTTTCCAAGGTGTATTAGCAGGGAGCTGTATCAAAAGTGGAGCAGCTGTGATTCAAACTAGCATCCCTGTGGGATGCTGGCACCACAGGTTTCAGCTTTATCATCATGCCACATTGCCAATCCAAAATTTGGGACATTTAAATTACAAATTTAACTGAGTGGAAGTTAAAGGTTTTGATCATTCCAAGGCCAGCACTGTGGCACAGTAGGTTAATCCTCCACCTGTGGCGCAGCATCCCATATGGGTGTTGGTTCTAATCCTGGATGCCCCTCTTCCAGTCCAACTCTCTGCTATGGCCTGGGGAAGCACTAGAAGATAGCCCAAGTCCTTGGCCCCCTGCACCCATGTGGGAGACCAGGAATAAGTGCCTGGCTCCTGGCTTCTGATGTGCACAGCTCTGGCCATTGTGGCCATTTGTGGAGTGAACCAATGGAAGGCAGACCTTTCTCTCTGCCTTTTCCTCTCACTGTCTGTAACTAACTCTCAAATAAAATAAATAAATTCTTTAAGATTTTTATCATTTATTATCTATTAGATATCTGGCACTGTTTACACACAAACCCAGAGTGCCCAACTTTACTATTTGGATTGCTGTCTATACTGAGATGCATCCATTGGCAGATGTTTCCTCCTTGTGAAATTTCATTGTACTTAAAAACCAAGCAAAAGAAATACCAGCACTGTTCACAGACATGAAATTTATTGTAAAATAAACAATATATAAATTTCCACCTGCAGCAGTCTGTAATGTCTTACTGTTTCATGCTGTAAATTTTCAAAACATCATATACTAGGTGATCCTAGGTGAATACTAGGTGATAAAAAAGAAAACGAGAATAAAATAAAAATATTTAGCAGTACTGTTAATGTCAATGATGTTAATATTTTAGTTGCAGGCCCTATTCTAATTAAGTTCTTTCAAATTCTGACCCAAGCACACGGATCCCCATAAGCATTTTCATATACAGGTAAAATCTCGAATCCTATGTAGAAAAGTGCTATTCTAACCCAGACCTCATTTGACAACATAAGACAAGGGAATCTACAAGATGTACACTGGTTTGTCATAGAAAGTCGGGGAAAAAGACATGTCAAAGCACTCCAAATTAGAAAAACTCGCCCATTTGGATTTCAAATAATAAACTTTATAGATGTTTTCATGGATAATCCATACTTACACAATTATCCTTACTTTTTATGCATTTCATTTTTTAAATGAGGGCAATATGGTGTCACTAAGCTTTTTGAATGGCATTACAAAGTCTATTAACCAACCGTGTATGGCAGTATTACATACACATTCATTTCTGCAAGGTGGGTAAATAAAGTTATTTAACAAGCAAATAGTTTGAATCATGATTTCTAATACTCATTTAAAACATTTTAGAAGAAATGTTTGCTTAAACTTTATTTATTGGTAGTCAAATAAGATAAAACTGAAAAGCAGAAGAGTGCTCTGAACTTCTATTTACTATCACATTGTTCTAAACTCTCCATTCTGGGTCCAAAACAAAATTACATTAAAATTTGTTGTCAAAATGCATAAATGCTCAGAATATAAATCAATGATGTACAAGAGTTTAGTTAGATATACTAATAATTTTTAAAAAGGATATAAAATATGGGGTGGGGCAACAGGCAGTATGGTTAAAGTAGTCTTAGATTAGTCCTGTATGTGATTCACATGCAAAAACAGGCATACATGAGGACAAAGCTCTACAAACACCTTAAATTGAAAATGAATCTTAGTGGAGAATGGGACTGGGAATGGGAAAGGGTGAGGGAGAAGGGTTGGGAATGTGGGTTGGAGGGCAGGTGTGGTGGTAAGATTCACTATATCCTAAAGTGGTACTTACAAAATGCATGAAGCTTGTATTGCTTGAATAAAAGGTTTCTTTGGGAAAACCAAAAGCTAAAATCTACAATGGTTTATTTTTATATGTAATTGTCTATGCTTTATATCTTATTTTAAGACAAAATACTTTATAGGCATACATTCATTATATTACATGTGTGATGCTGCATTATTAATCATTGCTTAGGGTTCTCACCACATTCAGAAAATTCATATCCCCTTTGAGTAGCTGTTATAATTAGAAATATCACTACAAGTTCCATACTTACTTTTTTTCTCATCATTCATGGTTCCTTGTTTTTTTTAATACCTTAGATTTTATTACAGCATCCAAAGTTTTATTTTATTCTTAATTTTTTTGCTTAACGTTAATCTGAAAGGCAGAGAGAGAAGAGAGAGCAAGATCTCCTATTAGCTGTTTCACTCCCACAAATATCCTTAATAGCCAAGAATGAGTGATACTGAAGTGAGGAACTTAGAACTATTTGGTCATCCATGTGGTTAACAAAGATCCAGGCTCCTGAGTCATAACCTGCTGCTTCAGAGGGTGTACATTAGCATGGAATAGGATAGAAAGCAATCTTGATGTGAATGGAAGGGGAGAGGGAGCAGGAAAGGGGAGGGTTGCGGGTGGGAGGGAAGTTTTTTTTTTTTTGGGAAAGCCATTGTAATCCATAAGCTGCACTTTGGAAATTTATATTCATTAAATAAAAGTTTAAAAAAAGAAAGAAAAATATAAAGTGCACTGAAAAATAAAAAAAAAAGGAAATAAAAAAAATAAAGCAATGGAGCTGGGACTCAAACCATGTACTCCAATATGGCTCACACATATCCAAAGTGGCATCTTAACTGCTGTGTCAATCATCTGCTCAAAATTCTTTATAACATCAAACTGGATTGGAAATGGAGCAGACAAGGCTCAATCTGGCAAACTGGCACCCAAATGGGATGCTGAAGTTGCAGGTGGTGGCTTAACCTGCTGTGCCATAGTGATGGCCCCATGATTTGGGGTCTTAAGACTAAAATGTAAAATATATCCAAGATAAAGACTTGTGGTAAGATGAAGATTTTACTTCTCATTTTGAATGATATTCATACATATAAATATAAATTTTATCAAAATTATCTGAAGCCTCTTCAGCAAATATTTGTAAAGATAAATTTCCCAATGTGTGTTAATATAAGAGAGCACTTCATAAAGTTTATGGAAAGGGAATAAAAGGGTAAATTTCTTAAAGTGCCTGCTACCCCTAATGGGGATCTACAGTGAGTTTCCACCTCCTGGCTCCAGCTTGGCTTAGTGATTGCTGCTGAAAGCGTTTTGGAAAATGAACTAGTGGTTGGGAGATATCTTCCCATCTTTCTCTCTCTCAAGCAAATCAATATAAAGAAAATTATACAGTGCACATTCCTTAAAGTTAAGAGTTTACATCTCCCTGTATAGAATGTTAGGTACAGTGGGACTGACTCAGAGCCTAGAAATCTGCATTTAGTATAATATTCCATGTAGTTCTTCTGTATAACTGAAGATAGTATCACTTTAAGAAGTCACTGGTTTAGGGACCACAAATCTGATTTCATAGTCCTCAATCAAGTTTCACTTCATGAATAAAAACTGTATCATTCTACTCAAAAACATGTAGCAATTCTTTCACCTCCCAAAGTCTCTCAACTTCCAAGATATCACCATTCTTCTCATATTCATTCAAACTACATAAACAGCTTTTAAAATTTAGTTATTGTTAACTAATTTGTGAAAAGTAAATCTAACACTCCACAAATACCATGTTTTCAAATTGTCCACAATTTCAAAGTGCACATTAATTTTTAAACTTGTATTCTCAACAATTGTATAAGTGGATGACACGTCTATGAAATCTGTACCTATCCAGATGCTCTGGAGAGTGATACTACAAATACATTTCTTATACAGAGAGCTTGCACATGAGGCAAAAGAACCCATTTTTCTGCATGCTGGCTATGTCATCCTCAGAAGAAGAAATATGTTCCTATCACGAACAGAGAGAGGGTCTCACACTCCAGAAACAACACAGATTGGAGTCATGCTGATAGTTGTGTCACACTGCAATAGAATCTAGCCTCTGACCACTGCCCTTTTGCTGGAACTAAGATAGGTCACCTCATGGAGAGCAAGCAATTGTATAAAAGAGAAGATTTCATACCATTCCCTTACATATTCATTTATCATTTGCTTCTGAAATAATCCTGCAAAACATTTGCATCCCTTTTATAGAGACTATCCAAAGTAGAGCAATTAAAGAAAGTGTTTCCCCTTCAAAGCAGAAATATAATGATATACACTTGAGTTAAAATCAGCTAAAAGCTAGATAAAGAAAACATAAATATAAGTTAATAAAATGTGTTGCATATCTGAAATTGTGGGAAACTTCAGAGTGGTTTTTTTTAACTACTCTGATGACAAATAAATTGCATAAAACAATGTCATAACACTAATGGACATTCTTCACTCTTTCTTTAATGAGCAGATAATAGAGAATAGCAAAAGTAATGGAGTGCATTGCCCTGTTATCTTGGAAACTAGAGAGAGAGAAAGAGAGAGACTCATTTCAAACAGATAATTTGACAATTTTTGACATGGTATAACTATCAATTTAATAACTGAGAGAACTGGAAAACCAGACCCTATAAGCATGCCTAGAATTCCCAAGCCTTCTGAACATTGGAGCCTGAAATGGTGGTGTCCGTTCTACAAATTTATATTCATTAAAAAGCCAAAACCTCTTCTGAGAGCCAATTCCCACTTATGAATATAAAATGTCAACAGTTGGAAAGAATTGAAACCTATACTATGGGTTGCACTAATGTTAAGAAATGTCAAAGAATTTAAACACAGATTTGCATTTTATGCTCATTTAATTTTAGCATGGTAACTTCAAGTTCATCAAAACACTTACATATCTATAGTATTTTTAGGAATGAGATAAAATTGTAAGTGTACAACTATAAAATTATTCATGGGCAGATTTCATGTATTACAATTCAGATTTTTTTTAAATTGGGGTGTTTTCATTAGACTGTTTTATCAATAACTTCAAACTTCATTAATGATATTCTTATTAAAAAGTCTAAGAGAAATTAAGCTACATTGTTAAGTATTTTTTTATTTAAACACCCAAGTCATCTTTGAAGTTAATTTGCTTTGTGGAAAAGTTAAAAATGAGTATCTTAGGGCCAGCATTGTTGCATAGTGCATAAAGCTGCTCCTTGTGATTTGGGCACCACATGTGGGTGCTATTTTGAGTCTGAGTGCTCCATTTCTGGTCCAGCTGCATGTTAATGTGCCTTGGAAAGCAGCAGAAGTTGGCCCAAGTCCTTGAGCCCCCTACTATCCATGTGAAAGACACAGAAAAAGCTCCTGGCTCTGGGCTTCAAATTAGCCCAGCTCCAATCATTGCCACCATCTGGGGAGTGAATCTATAGATGAAAGATATTCTCTCTCTCTCTCTCTCTCTCTCTCTCTCTCTCTCTCTCTCTCTCTCTCTCCATAATCAAACTGAGGATCTCCATCAAACAGCAAATTCATATAGTTTACTATATTTCCTAGGAATATACAGTGTACTATGACAGTATACTACAGTGTTTTGTATTTCTTTATTTCTGTATAATTTTCATTATTCCCATGGTAAATTTGGGAACAAAATCATCAGAGTTATACAACTGTAATAATTTATGTCACGGTTCATTTTAAGATATAGTTGAGAAAATTTTCCGCGAAGTTTTTATTTTCCCAAATTATATATTTTACAACTTCTGAATTGTTGACATATAAATCAAACAGTTCTATTGGTTGCCTTTATTTTGTACTGGTAGATTGTCTTGTGTCATGATCAGGCACTATCAAGTCCTAATAGTTTATTGCATCACTATTTGGTGTTTCTCTTTTCCAGATAGGCAATGAAATAAATATGGAAGATGCATAGAAGGGATAAATGCAAATGCATACACATAATGAGAAAAGACCACAAGCTAAGGTGACACTGAGGGGCAGATCACTGCTCAATTGAGCACAGATACAGGAAAGGAATGGGGGGAGCATGTAGAAACATTTCTGCAGCAGTAAGCATGCATCAAAAACTCTCCGGACTCAGGATGAGTAGTAAGCAGAGGATGAAAAAGCTGACCTTGCTGCATCTGCTCCAGTTCAAATCCAAGTTCCATATTGGGTAGCAGATGGGTGTGTAAAGGGCAAAATTAACTCATCTGAAATTATCCAGACACTGAGGATATCATGTGAATGCTTTCAATGTAGAACAAATCATTTTATGCCACAGAATTTTCAGAGTTCTTTGATCCCTGCTCTAGAAATATCATCTAGTCACTCACTTTTTTTCTTGATGCAAGTTTCGGTTTTGGAGGATTTTTCTTAAAAATTTACTCTTTTAAAATGACATCTCAGCAGACCACTCAATCCACCTTCATGTAAATTAATCCTTCTACTATATTTATTCTGATATTCAGAATATCAGTTGTTATAATCATTGTTACCATTAATACATAAGCAATTTATCATTCCTATAACTTTATTTTTTAAACTTTTTCTCATTTTAGAATTATGACATACAAAAATCTTTCTAGCATAAGACTCAGATTTGTTGTTGTGATTCTATTTCACCCAGTAGGTGCTTTTTGACACTTCATGTGTTATTACTTATTCCTCTCCAGAGAGTGTTTAACTGTAAGTGAACTGTTCCCTATGGAAGCCTAAATAAGGTGATCCGGATCAGGTACCTGACACTCAGTGCTACCAGAGGGTCAGTGCAGCTGCTGCTTTCTGAGCCTGCTGTATTCAGAAACACTCTGAAAGTTGTTTTCAGTGAAGAAATACAACTTATTGACCTTATCAGGAAATCACGTAAGGACTTCATGCTATTACATTTGGTCACCATTTTTCATATTCAAAGGAAGTGCCAACCCACTTCATTTCCTCTTTTCAAGAGAAACATGGATCTTCAGAAGGAGGAGATTTATGATTCTGGTTACTAAGCTCAGCTCTTATAACTTGTAATATGTACTGTTACAGAAACCTGGGGTGGGAAACACCCCTCATTCAAACAAGCATCAGAGACAGTAGAGAATCCAAGCAGTTTATAATGCCATCAGGCTCAGCTGGAATCATTTACTGAAAATCGAGCAAAGGCCAGCACTGCAGCTCACTAGACTAATCCTCCACCTTGTGGCGCCAGCACACCAGGTTCTAGTCCCAGTTGGGGCTCCAGATTCTGTCCCGGTTGCCCCTCTTCCAGGCCAGCTCTCTGCTGTGGCCAGGGAGTGCAGTGGAGGATGGCCCAAGTGCTTGGGCCCTGCACCCTGTGAGAGACCAGAAGAAGCACCTGGCTCCTGCCGTTGGATCAGCATGGTGCACCGGCCACAGCGTGCCAGCCATGGCAGCCATTGGAGGGTGAACCAATGGCAAAAGGAAGACCTTTCTCTCTGTCTCTCTCTCTCACTGTCCACTCTGCCTGTCAAAAAATTTAAAAAAAACGAGCAATAATCCCAAATTTATTACAATATTGATACGTTCAGAAGCATCATGCTTTACCTGTTGCAGCATTCATAGGGTTAAATTGCAGCCTACTTGAATAACGACCACAGTTTCAATGGTTGGGGGATCTTCTATGTTTGTAAGAGAGTTATAAGGTGTAGATTTATTAGGACAGATTTGTGAATGGAGTTACAGAAGCAGAACTTAGGACATCTTCCCTCCCTAGGCAAGGTAACACTAGGTAGCTGTTTCACTAGTCAATTGTGAGCAGCCACTATTCAAACTTTGTGTTGGGGGGGTCAATTTTTCTTTCTTTGACTCTGGTTGCAGCCATATTTCCTCTACAATACAAGTTATAAACTATGCTTTTAATTGGTTCAATGATAGCCTGCCACACTATTGTGGGTAGATAAATATCAAAGAGAAGCTGACCTTTCACGTGAAGATGCTTCAGGAAAAGAAAACATAAGGATTTTATTTGTAAAAATCTGATTTGTTCAAATTTCTACTTAAGAATTCCATACACTTGATTGGATTCAACATGGCTTAAAAAAATATAGCCACACTAACTTAAAATGGTTCAGGGATGTGAAAAGAAAAAAAGGAAGCATCACCTTAATTCCCAAACAAGGAAAAAGTATGAGAAAGAGAAGTATACTTCAATATTCCTGATGAAAATATATGCAAAAATTCTCAATATAATACTAGCTAATCTAATGCAACAACAAATCAGAGAGATCATTTATATGGAACATATGGGATGATTAAACATATGCAAATCAATAAATAGGATATATCTCATTAACAAGTTGAGAATGAAAATCACGTGATTATCTCAATACATACAAAGTGAGCATTTGATAAAATATAACATCCTTTCATGATAAAAGCCTTGAGAAAATTAGGCACAGAAAGAACATACCTCATAAGGATCAAGGTCACCTATGACAAACCCACAATCAACATCATATTGATTTTGAGAAATATGGAATCATTTCCACTAAAATCTGAATCCAGATAATGATGCTTACTTTCACAATTGCTATTTAATATAGTTCTGGAGATTTTACCCAGAGCCATTAGGCATGAAATAAAACTCACAAGGATGGCCAGCACCGTGGCTCAATAAGCTAATCCTCTGCCTGTGGCGCCAGCACACTGGATTCTAGTCCCAGTTGGGGTGCCAGATTCTGTCCCAGTTGCAACTCTTCCAGGCCAGCTCTCTGCTGTGATCCGGGAGTGCAGTGGAGGATGGCCCAACTGCTTGGGCCCTACACCCATTGGTGAGACCAGGATAAGCACCTGGCACCTGCCTTCAGATCAGTGCGGTGCGCTGGCTGCAGCTCACCAGCCACAGTGGCCACTGGAGGGTGAACCAACGGCAAAGGTGGACCTTTCTCTTTGTCTCTCTCTCTGACTGTCCACTCTGCCTGTCAAAAAAAAAAAAACCACCGGGATACAAGTTGGGAAGGAGGAGGACAATATATCCCTCATTACAGGAAACATGATTCTACAGAGAAAGAAACAAAAAAATTACACTAAGAGACTATTAGAACTCATAGGAGAGCTTGGTAAAACTGCAGGATATAAAATCAGCACTCAAAATCAATTGCATTTGAATACACAAATAATGCCACCACTGAGAAAGAACATAAATATCACTACCATTCGGAGTAGCTACTACAACTCTATATACCTTTGAATAAATTTAATCAAGGATGTGAAATTTATAAAATTTTAAAGAAAGAAATATCAGAAGAAGGAAAAAATGGAAAAAGCACCTATGTTCTTTGAATGGAAGAATTAATGTCATCAAGATGTCCATTCTACAAAAAGTAGCTTACAGATTCAATGAGATTGCAATAAAAATACCAAGGACATTTTCTCATATCTAAAAAAGTAAAGCTAAAATCCATATTAAGCACAAAGACACCAAATAACAAACACAATCTTAAACAGCAAAACAAAGCTGGAGGCATCACAAGACCAGATTTTAAGACATTCTATGGGACAGTTACAATCAAAACAGCCTGGTACCTGCATGAAGTTTGCTCTCTTTATTTTAATAAAAATATTTCAAATGATCACACCATGGCCGTGAATGGACTGATTACACACTCACTAATATAATGAGAAGATTTTAAGGAATTAAACAAACTGAAGTAAGCGTTGAAGTGTTCATAAAGGACAATTAAAAATGCACAGCAGTGATTCTTGGGAAAAATGGGAACTAATGCTGAAATATGTATTGCTGAATTAGAATAGAAAATACATACATAAATAAAAGTCTCCAAAATGTTTCCTAGAATTTGGTGTACAATGGTTGTGGGATTTCAGATTAATTAAGATGGCTTTCAATAAATGCTAAAGGAAATGGACTAGCCACCTAGAGGGAGGAGGTGTTTAAACCACACAGTTGAGACAGGTAAAATAACACACAGCTTGAATAAATCATAAAATACTATGTTTCAGTGAGGTAAAGCCACTTCAAATGTGACAGTAAATCCAACAGACTCAAAGACTGAAATATTTAAATTCACAAAAGTAAACATTTTAACACATAATGCATCATAAGGAATTTTATTTTGCACCTGCTTTGACCTTTATTTGCGAAAACCAGAAGCTTACAGCAGCAAAAGGGTACACAGGCGGGTGCTGGAGGCTGGGTGGCGCAGGAGGCCGCTCTACGTGGCCGCAGGCTGCTCCGACTTCCTGGCTTCCGGGTGCTGAACTGGGTGCGGGCCTCAAAGGTGACCGGGATGGCGATCTCCGCGACGGCGTGGCCGGCTTGGGCAGCGGCGCTTCCACGGTGAGGGCACCCTCAGGGGACCGGGAGGAGACCAGGAGACAAGCGTGGGGTCCATGCTGGGGGAAGCGTGTACTTCCGGGTGGAACAGCGGGAGAGGTAGCCGTGCTCCTGTCACTCTTCATGTTTGCCCGTGATCTCCACCACGCTGTGGTGTCAATTAAATAGAAAATTACTAAATAGATTAAATAGGGCAGTGCACAGAACCGAATAGATAATTGGGGCAGTACAAGATGCATCTGAAGAAATTATATAGAATATGCCAAAGATAAAGAGAAGTAAATATAAACAAATTGTTCAGGGACCTGATGTAAATAACAAGAAATCTGAAGTTAATCTTATTGGAGATGCATAAAGAGATACTAGGCAGCAGTGACTGAGGTGACAGCTGAGAATGATCTAGAATTGATGGATGTAGGATTATCACATTCAGAGAGCACAAATTAGCTCAAGTAGGGATGCAAAAATAATCCACACTTAGGCACATTGTGGTGAAAGCTCAGAACACCAAAAACTTAAAATAAAAGCAGTGTCAACAACAAATAGATAGAGGACAGAAATCACCCTTATGTACATCAGCTGACACCACTTGGGCTATTTCCTCATCAAGGACTGTAGCCAGAGGACCATGAGTTGGCATCTTCACATGTTAAGGGTACAATTCCAGAATTGCACACATGGAAATTAGGATTCTATAGATGAAATTTATTTTTCATATAGTTATACAAAAGAAACATTGAATTGCATTGTTTAGGACAAAGAAAATTGCTGTGCCATGTTCCAATGACCTAATACTTTATCTGTTCTCCCTCAGTGATATTTTGGGTTGTTTCTATTTTGAAAAAAATGGTAGTTTCAAGTAATTCTACAATTATGAATAAGCTATGAACCTTCCAGTTAGACCTGCAAGTAGACTCAGACCTCTACTTCTCTGCATACACCTAGGAGTCTCATGAAGTAAGCCTATGTTTAATGTTACTAGAAACTGCCAAAGAGTTTTTCTGTTCATGCTAATAGACTAAGAATAACAGGATCTCTACATTTAGGAATAGGAAGGGAAATATAACAACCAGCCCTATGCATCATGCTCAGTAGTGAAGCATGGGAAATATGAGGCACTCGAAAGCACTTTATGTGAGAAGAGAATTAAAAGATCTGTTCATCTGGTACTAACGTTTCTTGAAATCTATGAATAATATTTACATAGCATGCACTTTACATGAACTTTTTGAAAGCCTCCCATTTTCCCTTTAAAGGAAAGACACAGACAAAAATGACCACTATCAGAATTTTTATACAATATTGCCTCAAGAAGCTTTACAAAAAGAATAATATATTATACAAAGATTAGAAATTATAAAAAAGTATATTATTTGCAGATTAATATACAAATAAGGTTAATATACAAAACAATTATATGCCTATGCAACAAACAATCGGCTAGAAAATGCAATTTAATATAATCCCACTTACAATAACAATAAGAACTATGAGGTACCTCATAAGAAATTTATGAGAAAATCTTTTTGGAAAATGTCATTACAAACCATTTCAGTAGGACATAAAAGATGGAAAGAAATGGAGAAATTTGGTACATTCATGGGGAAAATATAGCAATTAATCTATACTCAATAAATTTAATGTAATTCTAATTAGAATCCCACAAAGATTTCTGAAAGATGTTGATAAGCTCATTAAAACTGCAAAACCAAGCAGGACACTATGTATAAGGAGAGAGATCAAGGTCTTTCAGACCCCTGTTCCAGTATCATTACAGATATTAGGGCCATGTGGTGTAGTGGGGGGTTATAGAAATCTTTCCTGAGACAGAATAGGATGCTCAGAAAGAGCCCAGGCACATACAGGGACTTGGTACATGACAAAGAGGCTATTAAACTTTCAGTGGGGACTGCCAAAAATATATTTTACTTAAAACTAAGCCTCAAGATATAACTTAAAATTTTCAGGAAATATGAGGTTAATCTATCATTAATTGATACCATTAGGAAGTATTCAAACAAAACTGAATATGATACATACTTCAAAGGTATCAATTTTGGCCCTTAAAATAATTAAAACAAATTTTTTGTGACAATGGGGAAAATCAATTTGGAAAATACTGCTAGTGTTTCAGGTATAATAACAATATTGTGTTGGAGAGCGGCAAGATGGCGGAATAGGAAGGGAGCACACTGATGGTCCGGGAAGAGGCAGTTTAATAAAAGTGGAGATACTGCAGGTTCAAGGAAGAGTAGGGGAAGAAACAGCAGAGGAAACTCTTGCGGAACTAGTGATTCACAGTGGACCTGCGTGGAGAGTGTGGGGGCCCAAGTTCGGGACACCAGTGGCAGACTCAACACACCAGCGCTGGAACGTGAGGTAGGACGAATCTCAATAGCCCGAGATACCGGCAAGCAAGCAGAAAGAGGAGACTAGAGGGAAGGAGGCTTGAAACTCCGTGGGGAAAAGTTCAGAGGACTAACTAGAAGAGAGAGAGAGAGAAAAAAAAAGTGACTGACAGGGACACGAGTTTCTCTCTCTCCGCTCATCCCTCAAAGGCAAGCAAGACAAAGAGCAGGCATCATTTTGGACATACGTCATAAGCAAGGCGACCTCATGTCTACAGCGGCCCTGAGCCTAGAAGAAAAACCTGACTCTGGGGGGAGGGGGTTAAATAACAGGAGATTAGGATCTAACTTGGCAACCCAGTTGGAGACTGCAGGAAAATTAGAGCCCACACTGAGAGCAGCAGAGATTCCCTCTGTTGTCCTTGGGAAAGAGCTTCCAATCTCTGGCTCCTGTGGGTATATCATTCACCTGCTATCTACCTCCAATTACATTCAGCTGTGTGGAATTACTTCCATTTTGAACAAAAAACAAAAACAAAAAAGAATGAAAAATAGAGAGATTTACCACGCCTAACCTGGGAGTGTCACCTTTGGCACACCCTTAAACCTGAGGAACCAAACAGAACTCTCAGGCCACACTCATCTCAAGCCTCTAAGGCTCCATCGAAAGCAGACAGTCCACTTAATATAGAGCCATAGTGTAACAAGAAAAAACACCACAGTGAAGAAACCAAATCTCCAACATGCCAAACAACAAACGCAAAAACCGAGGTAACAAGAACAAGGAAAATACGATGATGCCCACAAATGAAAAAGACACCCCAATACAGGATTATGAAGATGATGAGACAGAAGAAATGCAAGAAGGAGATCTCAAAAAATTGATAAGAACATTAAGAAGTTCTCAAAAACAAATTCTTGAACTACAGAAATCCTTAATGGACAAGATAGAAAATCTCTCTCGAGAAATGAATATTAAGAAGGAATCAAAATGAAATGAAACAACTAGTGGAACAAGAAACTGTGATAGTGATGAGAAATCATAATGAAATGAAGAATTCAATAGATGAAATGACAAACACATTAGAGAGCCTTAAAAACAGAATGGGTAAAGCAGACGAGAGAAAATGGGACTTAGAAGACAGAGAACAGGAAAGGAAACAGGCAAACCAAAGAAAGGAAGAGGAAATTAGAAATCTAAAAAACATTGTCAGGAATCTACAGGATACTATTAAAAAACCGAACATTTGGGTCCTAGGAGTTCCTGAAGCCATGGAGGGAGAGAAAGAATTAGAATGCATTTTTAGTGAGATACTTGCAGAGAACTACCCAGGTTTGGAGAAGAAGAGAGAAAAACTGCCAGCCCAGAATATTATATCCTGCAAAGCTCTCATTTGTGAATGAAGGTGAAATTAAGACTTTTCATAGCAAACAGAAATTGAAAGAAATTGTTGCCACTCGTCCTGCCCTGCAAAAGATGCTTAAAGATGTGTTACACACAGAAACACAGAAACACGGTCACCAATATGAAAGAAGGTAAAGGAAGGAAACCTCATAGCAAAAGATCACAGGAAGCTCAATTTCTCTTTGACATAGAATTAAACTCTGATGCTCTGTTAAAGCAATGTGCTAAAGTAATCTATTATGTTCTCTTGATGTCTGTTAAATTCTATTTGTTCAAAAACAGCTTAATTTTTAGTAAGAGGTATGAGTTATTTAAATATGTGCTTATTTTCAAAGATTTGAATAATCACCTTGTAACAATGATCAGATTTGGTCTATGTTATGTCATGATTTTAAGGAATCTTATTTCAACCAGATATTTTGGAATTTGGCCTTTCTTGGCATTCTTGACAGGCATTCAAAAAATCAAAGTTCCAAACAATCTGGACTCTAAAATTGCCAGTAAATATTGGACTTTGGTTTTTCCAGTTTGGGCTCAACTGGAAAAATCAAAGGACCTATGTTTCTCACCTTATAGAGATAGCAACTAACCAGGCTATTTGGATTATATTAGAAGTACTGTTAAGATGTGACGTGGTACTAAATTTTAAGTTTCTATAATGGAAGATGCTATTAATACAAATGTTTGAGAATTAAAAAGTCTAATGACCTTGGGTTACTAGACATGATAGTTATCTTAGTGAGAAAGCCCCAGAGGCCTAAAGGGTTAAATACTTGTAAAATCCTACAGGTGCTTTCAAAAATACTGTGAAGTAATAAAGTGCCTCTTGTTGGTTGATGAGTTTATAATTTTAAATATTGCAACTTAAAGTGTTTTTTCATCCACAGTTATATATGATTTGATGCTCATAAAACTAAAGTGTTGTTGGTTCTGTATTTAGCTATCCTCCTATAGGTTCCTATGGACTTTTTCCAGCCACTTGTATTGTATTCAGTATTTTGGGATGGCTCTGTAAACGGATGAAGCCAATAATGTATTAACAGTACCAACTGAGAGAAAGTATGGTTAACTGAGTTTACTAACAACAAAAAGCAATTCAAATCAATTGGCAATCTACAAAAAGAGATAAAGATTTTAAAAGCTATTATAAAAATTGCTACATTGGTCTATTATGTTATGTTATATGTGTGTACACATTGTATGTCCACATGGGAAAATTTTATTAAGAATTTTATTTTGATTTGCTTATAGATAAGATTGTCCATAAATTTAAGCTGGTAAAATTAATCAAAGATAACTTTTAATTTGTGTGACCTGAATTTCTGCATCATATGATTTATACTTGTTGGTAGAAAGAAACTAAAAAACATTTTATATGGTTGTGCTTAAGTTTACTGGTTAATCAAACTACACCATGTTAGATATTTCAGGTGTTTTCAAATACACGATTCTTAAAATGTATAGAAGGCATTGGACCTTCTGGTAAATGTTTTCTTAAGTTGTTATCTAATGGTTGAAACGGTTTGCTAAGTATTCATGTAATATTTCTATTGTCAGCAAGTGATCTAGGACTTGCTCCCTCATTTCTCTATTCTAAGCCCAACTTGTTCTTTCATTTCTCTATTCTCTTCAAGGTAGGTAACTAATTCTATTATGAAGGAATCTGTAAGATGCACAATTTAATCTTTAGACCTTATAAAAGAGATGCCTAACATTTTTCAGTAATAGCATAACCAAAATAACAGCTTAAATTATAATCTCATAGCTACATTTACTTTGCCATCAGTGAAGTAAGCAGTAAGTAGAAAAAACCTCCCTTTCAGACCAAAGGGAAAGAAAGTTTTCAAGTGAGAATATAACTTTCCTCAAGGGAATTGTCTACCTTAGAAAAACTACTACAGAACATGCCTGTGACTATAGACTTGCAGTTCAGGCCACCGAAGATTAGAGATGGGACATGGGCACTCCCTTGACTTGCATCCTCTGGTCTGCTTTAACACAAACCAGGAGGAAAAGAAAGCTAGGCATCAGAAGCAATGGGAGGCAGGCCTATTGATGGCTGATCTGTACAGTGATCATCTCTCAAGGAGACCCAACAGGCCAGTCCAGTGCAGTGGCTTTCAATGTGGTAAGCCTGGGCTTCAGCAGAAGTCAGCATGTGAAGAGCTCTGGCAGCTCTGCCAAGAATTGGATCACTGGAAATGGACCTGCCCTGGAGTTGAAGGATGCCCAGGTGACAGCCATAGATCTTATTGGCTCTAAGCTGAAAAGCCCTTCACTCAGCCCAACTTCCAAAGTGACCACTGGAGCTGAGGGGATGGTCAAGTAGGGTCAGCAACATTGCAGGCAGAACTGTAAATTTCTTGTTAGAGATGTCCCCTGCATTTACCTGGCCAGCTCTCCTCCCAGGCCAGCCAAGTAATGAAAGTCAACAGAGTGCCCTCCCCTAGGAGGTTCACACCTCTCTTAGGATGTACCCCATGTGAAGAGATAGATAGGTCTGGGACTCTTAACTTACAAGGTCTAAAGCCCACCAGATTATTATCAAGCCCCTTCTGTCAGGTTCTATTTGCCTCTCAATCAGAAAACTTAATTGTAGCTTAGACAGCACCTTTCTTAGCTCCTCTAATAATGACTCTGTCCTTTGTTCTAGACACTGTTTAGCACTCTTGGGCCTCATTCCTTTGTAATCATAACCTCTACTCTACCTCCAATGGCTCTACTCCCAACCTGTGTATGCTGATGGTCCTCTTCCACATTTAATGCTGTATAATTGTTCAGACCTGGTTAATGACACTCTTAGGATCATTGGTTACTATCCTCACCCTGTCTTTTATGACCTTGTCTATATATGATCAGAGTCGGTGAACTTGGAAGGCCTCCATAGACTTGGCAACTCATGACAACAGCCTAGGGTGGTTACTGCTGCCATAAACTAGAGTGTCAATTTGTTGGGTCAACAACAGGAGTAATTGTGCACTTGCTGCTCATGTAGGATCTCTGTCCTTAATGTGCTGTACATTTTGATTTAATGCTATAACTAGTACTCAAACAGTATGTTTCACTTTGTGTTTCTATGTGGGTGCAAACTGTTGAAATCTTTACTTAATATATACTAAATTGATCTTCTGTATATAAAGAGAATTGAAAATGAATCTTGATGTGAATGGAAGGGAAGAGGGAGCGGGAGAGGGGAGGGTTGTGGGTGGGAGGGAAGTTATGGGAGGAGGAAGCCATTGTAATCCATAAGCTGTACATTGGAAATTTATATTCATTAAATAAAAGTTTAAATAATAATAATATTGTGTTTATATAAGACTATCCATATTTTTAATATGCATAGTGATATACTGAGGAATTACATTTATGATGCTTGCAATTTATTTGCAAATAGTTCAGCAAAAAATGTGCTCACACACCAATTGATGCACAACAAAATGTTAGAAACTACTAAATCTACATGGCTTATATGCAGAATGTCACTGTATGATATTTGGTTTCCATATATTAAATTTTCATGATAAAATATTGGAAAAATAAAGGGAAAAAATTATAAACTCAACAAATATTTCTGAGAAAATCAAGTGTTATTAGAAAATTATATTCCTAGTTCACATGTTAGGAGAAAATAAGAAAAAAAGTATGGAGTATCTATAGAAGAAAATATCTATATTTTCTCATATTCAGACAATTTCTTAAGGCACACAATAGAAGTCATGAGAGAAAGATGGGATTGATTATACTAAATTTAAAAAGATGTAAGTAAAAACACCAAAAAGAGATAAACAGACAAATCAGAGTAATTAGGAGATACAACATGGAAAGATTAATATCCCAAGGAACACATACATACCAGTAAAAATTTAGAAAAACATACCTGAGACTAACAAAAACCCTCATCTTCTGAGAACAAGATCAGCATACCATAAACATATTCCAAGATTTATGATCTTGAAAATACCACCTGAAATAGGACACTCTATCACACATAGATTGGGAAAGCATAGGAATAAATGCAAATGTGGTAATAGTTTGAAGGAACTGAAATTCATATATAACTTTGGTGATCTAGGTTTTCTGAAGTAAAATTTGACAGTTGTTGTAATGCTGAAAACTGGCATACTAAAACACTTAAAATTTTCAATTTTAGAAGATTCCTTTCACAACACAAATCTGTTCATTGCAATACTATTTAATACTGCAAATATTAGAAACCACTCTCAAATCAGTCAATACAGAGAGAATACCTAATCGAGGTCTATTCATACAATAGGATACAACACAGCAGTAAAAATAAATGAGCTTGCTTTCATAGAAACATATATTTAGAAAATTTAATTCTAATAACAAAATCAATAGCTACACAGTGACTCCCAAAGAACCCTCCTTGCTGGTGTTTAGGTTTTATAGTTCCTTTCCACATGTAAAATGTTTGCCCAGTGCAGCCAACAGAATATGGCAAAAGTGATGGCTGTCACTTCCAAGATTTGATTATAATAAAATGATAGCTTCTGTCTCTGATGCTCAGTTGCACTGTCTCTGAGATGACATGGTATGGGATGGCCAAGTGCCCTGTTTTGAAGATATCCAGGCAGTTGTGCTGATGATCACAGGATGAGGAATGGAGCATTTCTGCCAGCCATTAAGTTAGTAAATAGAAGTGATCTCTGTGGACACAGGGCCAGCGTCAACCATTCAACCATCCCAGCCACTCATCCATCCCTAATTCTTAGGAACAGTGCAGGATGGCAAACAGCTGCTATGTTTTGGAGAAGAGTGTTACACAGCCATAAATAACTAATACAAGTTAGTTGTACCTATTCAGTAAAATTAAACATGCACAGTAATTATGAGGACATATGTCCATTTCAGGATGAAGTGCAACTCTGGGGAAGTGGGTGGTCTTCTGCTTTTTTCAAATAATTATTATTTGAAAGGGAGGAAAAACACACACACAGAGAGAGAGAGAGAGAGAGAGAGAGAGAGAGAGAGAGAGCATTTCTACACAGTTATTCATTCCCCAAATGACAACAATAGCTAGGGCTGGGCCAGCCTGGAGACAGGAACAGAATTTCAATAAAGTCTTCCACATCAGTAGCAATTACTAAAATACAAAGCCATATTCTTCTGTGACCCCTCAGAGGACCCTGAATGGGGGCAGCTGCACAGGGAAAGTCCTGTTTCTGCCCAGGGTCAGGCCATCTGCAGCCAAAGAGCTCTCACAAGGCCACTTCCTCTGCATTGTGCAGCAGATGAGAACACATGCTTGGGCCACATCAAATCAGCCTGTGGCACTTAGTGGATTTAAGTATGACCCTGTGGTCCTCCTGGCCTCAGTTTTGATCCCTCTGTAAGGTGGAACCGTTCATTCCTACTGTCCATCTTTCTCAGCCAGCAGCCCCTGAATCACTCCCCTGTTGTCATCCCTTATCAGCCTCCAGAGACCATAAGTAGGTGTTTTCTTTAAAGTAGATTTCATGATCCTCTTCTCATCAGCACAAGGTGGTCAATATGAGTGGTCTCCCAGAGGGTACACAAGGCTGCCATTTGAATGAAGAATTCTTTATTTTACAAAAGAAATAACTTGGGGGGGTGGAGCCAAGATGGCAGATAGTGAGGACATGTGCTGATAGTCTGGGAAAATATAGTTTCACAAAAGTGAAATTACTGTAGCCTCAGGAAAAGACTCAAGAACAAAACTGCAGAGGAAATGCTTCTGAATCTAGTGGTTGTGACACAGAGGACCTACAGGGAGCCCACTGCGTGGAAGCCCAGCCGCAGGAGCCGAGCCACAGAATCTCACCAGCGCGGGAATGGGAGGTAAGACAAAAACCTCAGAAACCCGAGATATTGGTGGGGAAAGGCAGAGGTCTCTCTCTCCACTCACCTAACAAAGCCCAGCAAAACAAAGAGAAGGAGCCATTTTACATATGTAAAGCCACAACAAGTACACAAACTCAGTAATGTTGGAACTATGGTGAAACTTGAGAACACATTGAGGG
Source organism: Lepus europaeus (assembly GCF_033115175.1). Taxonomy (NCBI): domain Eukaryota; kingdom Metazoa; phylum Chordata; class Mammalia; order Lagomorpha; family Leporidae; genus Lepus; species Lepus europaeus. The sequence goes on from NC_084851.1 coordinate 9,375,652, forward strand.
CTGCATAAAACTCTGTGAGTGGTCCCAGGGGTAGATAAAATACTCACAGAGGCCAGATTTCAACTACCCTCAATTCCACCCAGCTGTGCAAAATTACTTCCCAACTGAGTCCAAAAAAAAAGAGAGAAGAGAGAGAGAGAGAGATCCAGAAAGAAGCAAGGGAGAGAACAATCTGGGTGAGTCACTTTTTGCACAGCCTTAAACCTGAAGAATCACGCAGAGCTCTCTGGCCACACGCATCACAGCCTCTAAGGATCCATCAAAGCAGACAGCCCACTTAGAGGCATAGTATAACGAGAAAAAATAACCACAGCAGAAAAAAAAAGATAAATTATCTCCAACATGCCAAAAAACAAACACAAAAACCGAGGTAACAAGAATAAGGAAGACACTATGACGCCCCCAAATGAAAAAGACACCCCAATGCAGGATTATGAAGATGATGAGATAGAAGAAATGCAAAAAGGAGATCTCAAAAAATTGATAAGAACATTAAGAAGTTCTCAAAAACAAATTCTTGAACTACAGAAATCCTTAATGGACAAGATAGAAAATCTCTCTCATGAAAATGAAATATTAAGGAGGAATCAAAATGAAATGAAACAACTAGTAGAACATGAAACTGTGATAGTGACAAGAAACCATAATGAAATGAAGAACTCAATAGATCAAATGACAAACACATTAGAGAGCCTTAAAAACAGAATGGGTGAAGCAGAAGAGAGAATATTGGACTTAGAAGACAGAGAACAGGAAAGGAAACAGTCAAATCAAAGAAAAGAAGAAGAAATCAGAAATCTAAAAAAATACTGTCAGGAATCTACAGGATACTATTAAAAAACCGAACATTTGGGTCCTAGGAGTTCCTGAAGCCATGGAGGGAGAGAAAGAATTAGAATGCATTTTTAGTGCAATACTAGCAGAAAATTTCCCAGGTTTGGAGAAGGACAGAGACATCCTAGTGCAGGAAGCTCATAGAACCCCTAATATACAGGAACAAAAGAGATCCTCACCACGACACATCATAATCAAACTCACCACAGTGAAACATAAAGAAAAGATTCTAAAATGTGCAAGAGAGAAACACCAGATTACTCTCAGAGGATCTCCAATTAGACTCACAGCTGACTTCTCATCAGAAACCCTACAAGCTAGAAGGGAATGGCGAGACATAGCCCAGGTACTAAGAGAGAAAAACTGCCAGCCCAGAATATTATATGCTGCAAAACTCTCATTTGTGAATGAAGGTGAAATAAAGACTTTTCACAGCAAACAGAAATTGAAAGAATTTGTTGCCACTCGTCCTGCCCTGCAAAAGATGCTTAAAGATGTGTTACACACAGAAACACAGAAACACGGTCACCAATATGAAAGAAGGTAAAGAAAGGAAACCTCAGAGCAAAAGATCACAGGAAGCTCAAACCATATATTAGAAAAAATCTTTGGCAAATGACAGGGCAAGGTTACTCCTTCTCAATAGTCACATTGAATGTTAATAGCTTGAACTGTCCAGTTAAAAAACACCGATTGGCTGATTGGGTTAAGGAACAACACCCATTTTTTTGCTGCTTACAAGAAACTCATATTTCCAACAATGATGCATACAGGCTGAAAGTGAAAGGCTGGAAAAATATATGCCATGCCAACAGAAATGAAAAAAGAGCAGGCGTAGCCACCTTAATATTTGACAACATAAACTTTACCACAAAAACTGTTAGGAGAGACAGAGGGGCACTATTTAATGATTAAGGGATCCATTTAACAGGAAGATATAATGATTATCAATGTATATGCACCTAATTACATGGCACCAGTATATTTAAAAGACTCATTAAGGGACTTAAAGGGAGACTTAGACACCAATACAATAGTTCTGGGGGACTTCAATACTCCACTTTCAGAGAGAGACAGATCAACAGGACAGAAGATCAACAAGGAGACAGTAGATTTAAATAACACTATAGCCCAAATGGATCTAACAGATATCTACAGAACATTTCATCCTATATCTAAAGACTTTACATTCTTCTCAGCAGTACATGGAACCTTCTCTTGGATTGACCACATACTAGGCCATAAAGCAAGTCTCAGCAAATTCAAAAGATTTAGAATCATACCATGCAGCTTCCCAGACCACAAAGGAATGAAGTTGGAAATTAGCAACTTAGGAATCCCTAGAGCATGTGCAAATACATGGAGATTGAACAACATGCTCCTTAATGAACAATGAGTCATAGAAGAAATTAAAAGAGAAATCAAAAATTTTCTGGAAGTAAATGAGGATAAAAGTACAACACACCAAAACCTCTGGGATACAACAAAAACAGTGTTAAGAGGAAAGTTTATATCAATAGGTGCCTGCATTAAGAAATTGGAAAAGCACCAAATAGATGAGCTTTCAAGTCATCTCAAGGATCTAGAAAATCTGCAGCAAACCAAACCCAAACCCAATAGGAGAAGAGAAATAAGTAAAATCAAAGAAGCAATCAGCAGGATTGAATAAAAAAAAATTACAAAAAAATCAACCAAACGAGGAGCTGGTTTTTTGAAAAAATAAAAATAAACAAAATTAACACCCCATTGGCCCAACTATCTATAAAAAGAAGAGAAAAGACCCAAATCAATAGGATCAGAGATGAAAATGGAAACGTAACAACAGACACCACAGAAATAAAAAGAATCATCAGAAATTACTACAAGGACTTGTATGCCGGCAAACAGGGAAATCTATCAGAAATAGACAGATTCTTGGACACATACAACCTACCTAAATTGAGCCAGGAAGACATAGAAAACCTAAACAGACCAATAACTGACACAGAAATTGAAATAGTAATAAAGGCCCTCCCAACAAAGAAAAGCCCAGGACCAGATGGATTCACTGCTGAGTTCTATCAGACATTTAGAGAAGAACTAACTCCAATTCTTCTCAAACTATTCAAAACAATCAAAAAAGAGGGAATCCTCCCAAATTGTTTCTATGAAGCCAGCATCACCTTAATTCCTAAGCCGGAAAAAGATGCAGCATTGAAAGAGAATTACAGACCAATATCCCTGATGAACATAGATGCAAAAATACTCAATAAAATTCTGGCCAATAGAATGCAACATCACATCAGAAAGATCATCCACCCAGACCAAGTGGGATTTATCCCTGGTATATATATATATATATATATATATATATATATATATATATATATATATAGAGAGAGAGAGAGAGAGAGAGAGAGAGAGAGAGAGAGAGAGAGAGAGAGAGAGATAGAGAGAGAGAGAGAGAGAGAGAGAGAGAGAGAGAGAGAGAGTCAGGCTTCAGATCAGCAGGGTTACCTTGGAATATTTCAGCTGAGGACTGATCAGAACATGCACAGAAGGAAACAAGCTGATGACTGGGACAAAATCATCCAAGGAATCACAGGGAACAGGTAACATACCAGAGTTTAGATATGTACATAAAGCCTGTTTTCTCTAACCAGGGTAGACTCTTTCGATTTGTGGCATAGATGATTTTAAGAAAATAATTGCCTTATAAAGGTAAAAATTCATAAGGTACTGGTGACCTGGAACCACCTAAGAGGGAATAAAACTAACTCTTGAAATGAAGCAACTCAGTTTAAGTGACTTCAGTGATTTCCAAAACAAATCTGAGGAATATAAAAATATCTTCCTTAAATATTTGGATAGCAGCACACACAAAAATGATCATAGCTACAGACTTTGCACAATGTAACTCAAAATGAATCATATCTTTAAATAAAAAAATGCAAAACAATAAAACATCTACATGGAAATAAATAGATGATTTGGGGTGTGATAATTAAATTTCACAATATCTAAGCAAAAAATTAAGAAGTGTGTAAGTAACATATTTAATGCTTTTGAATGACTGTTGATGTGAAGATATATTTTACAACTAAAAAAGATATATCATTAGTGAGATAAAAGACTGTATCTAAAATATGATCATTAAAACAAAACTATAAAAAGCACCCCAATTGAAAAGGAATAAAGATCCAAGAAGGCATACTATATTACATCTATAAATGATTATAAACACTTGGAAAAATACTAACCATTATATCGCATCAGAAAATTGTAAAAGAAAACCACGCTGATGTCACTACATACACATTACATATATGAAAAATTTAGTCATTGACAACAGTTGACAAGAAACAATCATATTCACTGCTGGTGGAAATGCAATATGGCGAAGCAACTGAAGACTTCAGTTAGACAATTTCTACTACTTTAAGTTGTCTTTTATTTAGAATATTCATTTGAAATGCAAGGAGACACACAAAGAGAGATGGCGAGATTCTCCAACTGCTAGTTCCAATCCAATGCCCAAATATCTAAGGCTGGGCTAGACCAAACCCAGGAGCAGGAAACTCAATCAAGAGCTCCCATATTGGTGGCAAGGACCCAACTCCATGAACCATTACCTGCTGCCTACCAGTGCACTAAAATGAAAGATGAATCAAAAGTGGAGCCAGAGCTTTAACACCAGAACTCTGAGTATGAGAGGGTCCAAAAATGTCTTCACCAATGTGCCAAAAGCCTACCCTGCAGGCTAGCAGTTTCCTAGGTAGATTTTAGAGTCTTTAAGAGGATCAAGGAATTATGTAGCTAGGGATTTACTCAGATGTTTGAAAACTGGCATGCAACCTCTCATTAATTTATTTCTACCAAGAATAGAAAGTTATCAATATGTTGCAATAGGTGCATATAAAATAATCTCTGAGATACCCATACAACATAATTCTGCTCAAGAATAAAGGAAATGGCTACCTTGTCACATAAATTCTGATGGAACTATTAATGTATACCTCCAGTTGAAAAGCTGAAACTAAAAAGAAAGGAAAGATTTAAGAGAAAAGTTTCTATGAGGTATGGGAGAAAGATGTATACAGTGAATTGTTAAAGAATTGATTTTGCACTATAGGATAATAAAATGTGGATACATTGCCACATGTGCTTTTCCAAATATATAGGACTTTGAAGTCTATGAGTTAAAGAAAAATAATGTAGAACATCAGGCAATTCAGAAACTGTATGCAGAAGGTGATGGAGGAACCTAAACTATGTTCTAAATTCTAAAACCTCACTTAAGGAGATGTTAATGGTGCTAATTTAGGTAATTAGGAAAGTGAACAGAGTGGCCCATGTTGTGGCATAGCAGGTAAAACAAGCACCTGCAATACTAGCATCCCATTTGGGCTCAGTTTCTTGTTCCAGATGATTCACTTCTGATCTAGCTCCCTGTTGATGGACTGGGAAAAACAGTGGAATATGAAGGAAATGTTTATAACCTTCCATCCATGTGGAAGACTGGGATGAATCCCTGGCTCCTGGGGTCAGTGTGGCCCAGTCCTGGCCACTGAAATCATCTGGGCAGTGAACTAGCAGATGGAAGATATCTCTCTGTGTGCCTATCTCTATCTCTCTGTCTCTCTTTCTCTCTCATTGTCTCTCCCTCTCCCGCTCTCTGTTTCTCTCTCTCTCTCTCTCTCTCTCTCTCTCTCTCTCTCTCTCTCATTTTCAAATAAATACATAATTACAGAAAACAAACAAACAAACAAACAAATGGATTGGAGTCTCTCAGTCTCAGACAACAGCACTGTGGTTTAGGTAAGGAAGAATTTACCAACACAGGAGCAGCTTCAGGATTTTGAGATGGTTAACAATATATTCCAAGGTGGAATAACTACATGGAATGAGATAGAATTGTTACTATTGGAGTGGGACTCTATAATTCAGCAAGGGAACCCCAAGAAAAATACATGGAGTGAAGGATCAGTGTTGAAGACATCATTATTAACTCATACACACAGTTGAATATAGGTGCATAATGCTACATCTAGACATGTTTGTAGAGAAATGAAATTATTACATTATGAACTACATATTTATTTAAAACCTTGTGAACAGACAATGGGCCTAATGCCAGATTTTACAGTGTATCAAAGAATAAATTCATATCTAGAGTTATACTATCGAAGCTTTAAAATCAAAGGCAAACTTAGAGTTCCATGAACATCCAGAAAGAGTTACCTGAATATAGTAAATGAACACAGTAGACCAACATCTCCATGAAGCTGTGCAAATGGAAGTTTCCAGGAAACCTACAAGATTTTTAGTTGATGACTTCACAATCAAAATGCTAGCCAAGCAATCCACAGTTTCATGGCTCTGGGTTGGCTTAGATTAAGATATTGCATATATACACTAGTAATAGATATAATATCAACAAAGTAAGGATTTAAAAGGACATGCAGTTATGAAAAACTGTTATTGCTGAGAGAAAAAGTTAATAATTGGAGGGAGAAATAATGAAAAATGTAGGTATAGGAAAATTTGCTGAAACCAATCACAATTACATCACAAATGAATATAAAATAAAATTTTTTCTACAGTCTTAGCAACCAAATATCATGCCACCTATTACAAAGTTAAAGATGCCAATTAATTAATTAATTAAAGATGCCTATTACAAAGTTAAAGATGGCAAGTGCTGTAGTGCAGTGGATTTATTCATTGTTTGGGGTTTCCTCTTCCCATATTGGAGTGCCGGGCCTTAGTCCCATCTGTTCAGCACTAATGATGCACCTTACTGATAATGTACCTTGGAGGTACTAAGTACTTAGTTTCCTGCCATCCATATGAGAGACCCATGTGAAGTTCTGTTTACTAGCTTTGAACTGAGTACCAGTAGTTATGGAAATTATTTGGGCAAACAAGTGTATGGTATACATCTCCCTCTCTCTGCTTTAATCACTCCTTTTTAAACTCTGCATTTAAAATTTTTATTCATATTTTATGTTATGACAGATCAGGAAAACCATTTGCTATTTGTCTTTTTGGTACTGTCTTATTTCAATAAGTATAAGGGATTCAAATTGCATCCATTTTGTTGGAAAAGACAAGATGTCATTATTTTTTATGTCCGAGTAATATTCCTCTGTGTGTATATTAAGAGAGTACAAAAATATAATGTGTATGAGTAAAACTGATATTTTGAAAATTTATTCTTGTTAATAGATTTGTCTCTACTGTTGTTGAACAATGTTTTTTTTTTTTTACTGTCTGTTGAATTCTTTACTTAATGGAGGGTTAATGTAACTAGCATAATATAAACTAAAAATATTTCCTTGTAAAAATTAAAATAAAGACCAATAAATGAAGGAGGATCGATGGTGAGAATGTGGGCAGCAGGGAGGGGTAGGGTGAGAAGTATCACTATGCTCTTAAATAAAAGACATTTGTCCACCAATATAAATAAAAATAATAATAATCTAAAACAAGATCAGTAACATATTTTATTTTAAAAACTTAAGTTTCCATTATCTGTAACTATGCACACAGTTTCAAAATTAAAAGGTAAACAAAGTCTCAAAAAATCATCAACAAAATCTGCAAAATATGTTATCTGGACAGGGTGATTGACCTGGTCTTGCCTAAGTTTTATCTGAACAATCGCATCCATAAAAGTTGTAAAGAGGGTTACATAATTTCAGGGAGGTTATGGCATATACAAGGAAAAAGCCAAAATAGATGTTTGGCAGCCTCACAGTACCAGGATTAGCTTAAACTAGATAGTCTGATACACAAAAGTGGTTACAATTTCCTAGGCAGAAACAAAATGGTAAATGGATGTGAATGCTATTCTATATATCCTGTGATTACTGTGAAAAAAAATAAGTGGTTTATTACAAGCAACAGTCAAGTAACAAGCCAGTTTCAGAAAAAGTGCTGAAAAATAGCCAATAATAATTATGTTAAAAGGGGAAAATAAACAAAACCTTTTCTAGGTAACATAAATCAAGGATATGTTATGAAATCAAGGACATGTTATGAAATTTAAAAAGTTTGATAATTATTGGGGAGAAATTAATAATTTGGAGGAATCATAATTGTAAGAAAAGGATATATAACGGAAGTTAGTGTGAAATAGGCCAATAAAGCTACACAGAAAAAAATCAAAATTAAAAAAAAATTGAGCAAAACTAAACCAAAGATCTTGTGACATAACGCAATGTTATTAAAGAAAAGATGAGTATATCTAGAACCATTCTGTTGAAACTTTCAAAAACCAAAGATAAATATAGATTCTCAAAAAACTCAGAAACAAAAATTTATTATGTGGAAAGAATGAACAAATGAGCCTTAGGTTTCTCTGAAAAATTGTAATATTTTGATGGAGTTGATGAACTCATAATTAAAATAATCATCAGAATGGCTGTGCACTTACAGTGTTATTACCTGCCTACAATGAAGTATTAAAAAGACATGTTGGTGTTAGCTACAAACTCAGATACAAAAATAAACTATAAATGTAGGTATTATATAATAAAAAATATTGTGATTATTATGAGAAAAACTGATTTCCTGTGGTAAAATAATGACACATAGATATAGTGAAAAAAATCAGATTATTACAATTATGATAAAATATTAATAAATGTAAATAAAATAAACATCTGCTAGAATAAGATAACCATATTTAGAACTAATCTATTGGCAATCTCAAAAATGTCAAAATTAATCTCATAGTTTTATAAACATTCACAATTGCCAAGAAATATGACACCCTAAAGGGTGGTAATGACCACATTTACCTAAAATGCTTATGAAAACTGTACATGAATGTTCCCAGAACTTAAACAAAATTGTGCCAATTAATATCTTCATAATGAAAAATGAAGTATGATGGCCTGAGGTTCACATACTCAGATTTGCTTAGAAAGGATACTAACAATTTATGGCGATGACAGTTAGAAACCCAAACACAAAAATATTAAATGAGGAAGCAGATGTTATGAAACACTGGGTCATTTCACAGAATTAACAGAGCGATAATAGATATAAGGGAACTGGCTGGAAACTATATAACTACAATTACCTCATAAAGGAAAATGAAGCAAAAAGTTTCTATGAAATGTAAATCAAAGATGAAATCAGTTAGCATAATAATATTAAAGAAGCCAGTATCTGGATGTATTCTATTGAAACTTTCATACATTGATGCTAAACATAGAGTCTCAGAAAAATTCAGATAAGTTAAAAATGTATTATATAGAAAGTGTGAATTATCAAGCAGGCCTAAGATACCTCGAGAATACATGTACATGGTGGTTGTCAGAACAACATAAAGAAATTTGATGGAGTTCATGATCTCATAGTAAAAACTCAGTCAATTTGGTTACAGGTTTACAACTGACTTAGACTAGGGTGTGATGGTAATCTCAAAGACAAGATGAAAAATTAAAAATGGATATTTATGAAGTAAAATATATTGTGGTTAACTGAGAAGAAATGACTAACTCAGTGGAAGAAATAGACTGAAAAATATACATAAGTATCGTGAGTGAAAAATAGACCAATGAAACTAATTTAAAAAGGGAAGTTAAGAACAACACTTACAACTACTTTAACCTTTAATTAAAGGAACATTTAGAATCCCATTACATCCATAAAAAGTAAGACACATATTTCCTAGAAATGGTGAATGATTACACAGGCAATAACATACCCTAAGGTGGTTCTATAAAACTATGTGCTTGAATATTGCCATGACAAGTTACCAAATATTGAGTAAATTCAAGATGTAAAAGCCAAACCAGAAAGCATGAGTTCTACAATGTAAATAAAGGCTAAAACTGAGTTATTGAAAACTTAAAATAGTTGATAAAGATGACAAGTATAAATCAAAGACAAAAAAGCAAAAGTGCGAAGATATTAAAAAATAAAATTCAAAATACTTTCATTACTGTAAGAAAAATGGATTTATTTTAGAAACTATACAAATGTTATAGAAAATAGAAGAAAAGCTACCAAAAAAGGCCATTAAGTTACATTAAAAGAGGAAATTTTCCTGGAAACGTAAATTGAAGATGATATCAATTAGCAGAAATAAAGAAAATATGTCAGCATTCAAAAGGCAGCGGCAAATGTAGAGCTCCACAAAATTTAGAAAGACTAAACGAAGTTATCTTGAAATGGTGCACGATTATATTTCCTTAGGATGGCTCTGCAAAAATGAAGAACTGATTAATTTTGTGATACACAAACATACACACACACATAGACACACATTTGAGGTTGCTGATTATTTCACAATTAAAAAGTTCACCACATGAACTTAAGAGGCTTCCATAACCTTGGCAGCTCATGACAAGAGCCTCGGGTGATTACTGATATCATAAATAAGAGTGTCAATTGTTAAATCAACAATAGGAGTCACTGTGCACCTGCTCCCCATGTAAAACCTCTGTCCTTAATGTGATGTACTATGCAAATTAATGGTAAACCTACTACTGAAACAGTACTCTATACTTTGTGTGTATAGGTGGGTACAGTCTGTTGAAATCTTTACATAGTATATACTAAGTTGATCTTCTGTATATAAAGATAATTGAATATGAATCATGATGTGAATGGGATGGGAGAGGGAGTGGGAGATGGGATAGTTGTAGGTGGCAGGGGGGGAAGCTGCTATAACTCAAAAGTTGTACTTTTGAAATTTATATTTATTAAAGAAAAGTTTAAAAAAAGTTCACCATAAATGATCACACTTACACAGGGCTATGATAACTTTAGACTGTGAGATTCAAATATCCACAGCAGGTTATTATATATTTTAAGGAGGAAGCAAAAATAAATGTTTCAGATGTTGTAAAAATAAGTGTAATTACTGGGAGAAAGTAATGTAATTACTGGGAGAAGGAACAGTTAATTATGTAAGGGAAATATTAGACTAGGGACTTTGTCATTTCTGTGTCATCAAATTTAAAGTGAAAAAAAAACAAGCTTATATTTTGAAAATTTTACATCTCTTAGAATTTTGTTTCAGTTTACTTTATTTTATAAAACCTCAAACACAAAGGGCTAGAGAAACACTTGGCCCTTTAAAACAGATCATTTACAAAGTACTGGTCTCCCAATGGTGTAGAATGCAACATTAGAGAATGTAGGCACATGATACAGAGTATACAGTCTTCATCAGTTTAATTCAAGTGCATCCTTAAGTGTTAGGTCCATAACTTTTCTAATTATACCCAAATTTCATTTCTCATGGGACATGCAGATATGCATGTTACTCGTTGAATTTTTATGTTTTTGTTTGTATTTGCTTAATGTATCAGTCTGTATTCTGCAGAAGAATTTGCATCAGCAAGTAAATATCCTTTACTTAGTTTATGATAGATGTTAATCACATCCACAAAATATTTACACAGCAACATCAGCAGCAGTGTTTGGCCAAACTACTCAACACAAAGCCTAGCTAAGTTGATAGCTAGTGGTAAAAATTACAGTAGACCCCGTATCAGTACTGAATCCACAAATATCTCCTTAAAACAAATATAATCTCCAACTAAAGAAAATAACAATCTCCTACTTTCACATAAAATGATACAACTTTCTTTCTTAGAACAAAATTCAAAAACATTTCCCCTAGAAGAGGATGCATGGCCTTTGTGCAATAGCCTGTGATTTCCTTGATAACCTGTACCTTAAAATTCTAGGATTTTCTTCCACAGCAAAGAGAAACTGAAAGAAAATGTGAGTACACACACAGTCCTAGGAAATATGCTCAAACATGTAATGCACACAAACACAGAAGCAGGAACATTTCTGGAAAAGTATATAATTACCAAGCAACAAAATAAATGAAATCCAATGTACATAAACAGAACTATTTACATAAACATGGCAGGGCAAAGTCAGTACTTAACAATAGTAACACTGAATGTACATGATCTCAACTCCCCAGTAAAAAGACACAGAATGGCTGAATGCATTTAAAGAGAAAACCCATCTATATGCTGCCTACAAGTAACACATCTTACCAACAAATATGCTTGCAGACTGAAAGTGAAAACATGGCAAAAGATAATCCATGCCAACAGAAACAAACAAACAAACAAACAAACAAAAAACAGCTGGTGTGGCCATCCTAATATTGGACAAAATATACCCTAAAACAAAACCCATCAAGAGAAACAAAGAAGGACACTAAATAATGACCAAAGGATCAATTTAACAGAAAGATGTGACCATTATGAATGCATATGCACCCAACCACAGAGCACTTGCCTATTTAAAAGAAATATTAAAGGATTTAAAGGATGATATAGATCCAAATACAATAGTGGACTTCAATACCCCACTCTCAGTAATGAACAGATCAACAAAACAGAAAATCAGTAAGGATACAGAGTTAATCGACACTATTGACCAAATAGACCTAGCAGATATCTACAGAACTTTTCATCATATAGTTGCAGAATACACATTTTTTTTCAGCACTGCATGGAACTTTCTCTAGGAATGACCACATACTAGGCCACAAAGTACGTCTCAGAAAATTAAAAAAATCAAAATCATGGCATGCATCTTCTTGGACCACAATGAAATGAAACAGGAAATCATAAATGCAGGAATCTCTAGAACATATGCAAATGAATGGAGACTAAAAAACATGTTCCTGAATGAACAGTGGGTCATAGAAGAAATCACAAGAGAAATCAAAAAATTTCTGGAAATAAATGAAGATGACAATACAGCACACCAAATTCCTGGCTAATCAAATTCAACAACACTTCAGGAAGATCATTCACTAAGACCAAGTGGGATTTATCACTGGTATGCAGGGATTGTTCAGCATTCACAAATCAAGCAATGTGATATATCACAATAACAAGTTGAAGAACAAAAACCATATGATTAGCTCCATAGGTGCAGAGAAAGCATTTGATAAAATACAACACCCTTTCATGATGAGAACTCTAAGCAAATGTGGTCTAGAAGGAACATTACTCAACATAATTAAGGGAATTCATGACAAACCCACAGCCAGCATCCTATTGAATGGGGAAAAACTGGAAGCATTCCCACTGAGATCTAGAACCAGACAAGGATGCCCACTCTCTCCATTGCCATTCAATATAGTCCTAGAAGATTTAGCCAGAGGCATCAGGCAAAAAAAAAGAAAAGAAAAGAAAAGAAATCAAAGGGATTCAGATCGGTGAGGATAAAGTCAAACTATCATTATTAGCAGATGCTATGATTTTATATATATAAGGGAAACAAAAGACTCCACTAAGAGACTACTGGAACTCATAAAAGAGCTTGATAAAGTAGCAGGATATAAAATCAACATGCAAAAAACAACAGCCTTTGTATACACAGACAATGAGAATGTAGAAGCTGTCTTTAGCTCCTAATGTCCTCACTATTATTAGATGCACAGTGCATTAGCAACTGGAATCATGGCTACTAAAAGAGAAATAATGATACATTTATGTTGCAGAAGTCTTAGTGCATTAGTGATTCATAAATATCTACTTCTGATAGTACAAGTAGGAAGGTTGTACATTGTTATAGGAAAGGATGTTTGAATGTACCCATTTATTATTCAAAGATTATGACAAATTGATTACCTAACTTTTCCCAAAACAGTAAAGAAGGCAAGATCCTGAGAAGGTATCAACATGGCTGACCATTAGTGTAACCTGGCTCAAAACCTAGGAAAAAATATTTGTAGCAGTGAAATTTTGGTTCTATTGCCTACTTTTATCTTGATCTCAATAAAGAACTTGGCTTCAATGCAGAGGTGTTAAGTCACCATATTTAGTATGTATGTTATAATTTTATATTGTAGTATTATTTTTAAATACTTCCATCTTCATCTCAACTAATATGTATAGTTTAGAGTCATTTACTTTCTCATTTAGCATCTTTCATTGCTGGTAAATTTTGAGTTGACACAACAATTGCGTATAAGAGCATGGCCATAAATTGTCACTATTCAGGATAGACTTAATGGGCCAAACAGTTCCAATAATAACTCCTGAGGAACTCTGATGGTTCAAAAACATTTAGAAATAATATAGGAGAGAGGGCTATTAAATTCTTATTTACATAATAGACTCTAATAGGGCTATGCTGAGTCCTGTTAGTGATACATAGTTGTGATGAGAGATAATTGATTAAAGTGCAGGAAATGGGTTATGTTCTTAAGAATACAAAGGGCAAAGTTCTGTCCTTGGGCTAAATTCTGGGTTTTGGGAAATGTTTCTTGTCAATTATCGCATCAAAATGAAACATGAATTATTAGACACAGATGTGAATCAGTAAAATACAAGCTGTTGCTTTGAATTTTATGTAAGTGTGCCATTTACCTTTATTTTAGAATTGTATAAAAGGGACCCTGGAAGAATATCATAAAATTAAATCAGATAATTGAGGAAATACACTTAGTTTTGTATGTGGTACCAAGAACAAAATGCAATCTGTATTTCTGGAGTTCACTTCCCCAGAGAAGGGGCTAACACATAAGTGCAACTTCTTTGACAGTCTCTTACCTTAGGGGTTTTATTTATGAAGGACAATTATTTTAAAGTACAACTAGATGAAACTAAACAATTTTCATGACTATATTAAAGGGAAAGTAATACTCGTGCCAGTATAATGCTTTAAAAATGGAGGGTAGTAAAATTCAACATAAACAGCATGGAAGAGATAGTTGAGGACATCTTTGATTGTTGGAGGAGACATCAATATGAGTGATGAGATTTAGACATTCTTTCATTAAATAACCTGACAGTGCTATATAGGGACTATCAGGTTTACCATTTGCAGTAGGTTATTCTTTCCTTGATGTGTTCTCTCAGTAGATGATAATCAGCATGCCTATAGAAAACAACTCCTTTTTATTAAAATATTAATAAATAACATCTCTTGTAAACTTATTTTGAAAGTGTTCAGAATTTTTGAGTTGTCTTATCTAAAAACTCCTTGTATATATACTTTCCTATTGTGCCAAGTATTTCATTCTCAACAAAGTACTTCGACCCAACTTCTTAGTGGCACCATTTATTATAACCTTCTGTGTACGCAATGAGATTTCAAACAATTTGCAGAATGTAAAATTGAAAATGATTGTTTTTCTGTATAAGATTATGAAAAATTGTGTATGATGGGTCTTATAAGGTGAATGAAAAAAAAGTATTACACACAATGTACACATGGATTTCTTTTTAATAGAAAAATTTTAATTAATAAATATAAATTTCACAGATACAACTTTTGGATTGTAGTGGTTCTTTCCCCCCATACCCACCCTCCCACTCCCAAACCATCCTACCTCTTACTCCTTCTCCCATCCCATTCTTCATTAAGATTTATTTTTCATTATCTTTATATACAGAATATCAACTCTAAACTAAATAAAGATTTCAACAGTCTGCACCCACACAGATACACATAGAATAGTTTGAAGACTATTTTTTTTAATATGACAGATAGAGTTATAGACAGTGAGAGAGAGAGAGAGAGAGAGAGAGAGAGAGAGAGAGAGAGAGAGAGAGAAAGTCTTCCTTCCATTGGTTCACTCCCCTAATGGCTGCTATGGCTAGTGCTGTGCTGATCAGAAGCCAGGATCCAGGTGCTTCTTCCTGGTCTCTTATGTAGGTGCAGGTGCTCAAGCACTTGGGCCATCCTCCACTGCCCTCCTAGGCCACAGCAGAGAACTGTCTGGAAGAGGAGCCACTGGGACCAGAACCTGGCACCCATATGGGATGCCAGCACCATAGGCAGAGGATTAACCAAGTGAGTCACAGAGCTGACCCCTTAAAGACTAATTTTACCTTTAATTCTCATAGTACAACTCATTAAGGACAGAGGTCCTTCATGGGGAACAAGTGCATAGTGACTCCTGTTGTTGATTTAACAGGTGCACATGGATTTCAAAAACATTTTGCACTGAAATGAACTTATTTTTTAATTTAATGTTTTCATGAAAATTTTAAAAATATGCTTTTACAGAAACTACTGATTTTTGTTCAACATATCTAAATATTTTCAGTAGATTTTGGATTGGTTACTTTTCTCATTTACACACTGAGTTATCTCTTCATAATCATATATTATAATATATAAAGGAAATTTAAAAGTGAATATGAAGACAAGATTGAGATACCAGTGTTCATGTCAAATACTCGCACATTTGTGGAGAAATATATACTTTTACTCTTGGTAGAAATGCTAATTACTACAGTAACACTGGAAGACAGTGGAAGTTCCCTCAAAAAACAAATATACAAACTTATCACATCAAGCAACTATCAATCAACTCCTTGATATACAGCCAAATATGTTGAAAACACACATTCAAACAAAAATGCACAAGGGTGTCTATAGTAACAGATTGACCGCATGCTTCAGCTTTGTGCAGTCCCAGTGGTTACAGACATCTGTGGAGAGAACCAACAGATTGAAGATCTCAGTTCATGTCTCTCTCTCTCTCCGTCTCTCTCTCTGTGTCTCTCTCTGTCTCTCTCTCACTCTCTCTCTAATAAATTAAAAAAAAAAAAAACTAAAGAATCTCAGGGTTGACCTGGTGTCAGATGTCTGTGTATATGTAGCTTTCACTCAACAATTAAATCATTGAACTCATTCATGTTTCTCCTTTAATGTTAAATAAGTAATTAATAAGCACATTGATACTCACAAGTGGGAATCCACAGAATGAGAACCCAAGAAACACAAACCTATACACATTCATATATGTCAAACAAATAGATGTGAGAGAGGATGGGCTGGACATATCATAGAAATAATAATGAACAAGTTAACAGCACACGATGTATCTGTTCTCTCTAGTTCTGAGATAGTATGTAATGGACATAGCAGAGATTTCAGGCTAAATAAAAACTAGGTAATAACAAGCTTTACCTTTAATTTTTGTTCACATGTGAGGGCATCATTTATGCTATACTATTGGTATCACAACTTCTGATGTATTTTTTCTTATCAGTTTATGCTGCACAGTTTATGCTGTACAAGTCCATAGGTTAATGTTCATACAAAAACCTAGAAACATGTGCTGGGGCTAGCAATCTGGCAGACCAGGTACAGCTGCTGCCTGTGAGAAAATCTGCCAGCAGATAGAGATACTGAAGAAAAATTGAACTGAAATATTAGAAATGAATAATTTAATATAACCCCCAAAATTAGTGGGAATCCATAGCAAGAGACTTGTTCAAGGCATAGGAAGAAAAGTTTAGCTATAAGACAAATCCATAGAAATATAAAAAAGAACATGTAAAAAAAAAACTGTAAATAATGTTTGAGACTTATGGGATACTATTAAACAACCAAAAATCTATGCCTGAGGAGTTCCTGAAGATATGGAATGAGAGAATTCATTAGGAGGTCTATTCAGTAAAATAACAGCAGGAAAATTCATTACCTTTTTTTTTTTTTGACAGGCAGAGTGGACAGTGAGAGAGAGAGAGATAGAGAGAAAGGTCTTCCTTTGCCGTTGGTTCACCCTCTAATGGCCGCCGCGGTAGCGCGCTGCAGCCGGCGCACCACGCTGTTCCGATGGCAGGAGCCAGGTGCTTCTCCTGGTCTCCCATGGGGTGCAGGGCCCAAGCACTTGGGCCATCCTCCACTGCACTCCCTGGCCACAGCAGAGAGCTGGCCTGGAAGAGAGGCAACCGGGACAGGATCGGTGCCCCGACCGGGACTAGAACCCGGTGTGCCGGCGCCGCAAGGCGGAGGATTAGCCTGTTGAGCCACGGCGCCGGCCGAAAATTCATTACCTTTTGGAGGAAGATAGGGCAACCAACTACAGGAAGCACATAGAACTCTTGAAAGCAATGATCAGAAAATATTTTTAACACAACACATTGTCAAATTTTCAAAAGTAAAACATAAGTAAAAGATCTTAAAATCTGCACCAGAAACACTAGATTACTTTCAAGTTATCTCCAATTAGATTGACAACTGATATTTCCTCAGAAAACATAAAGGCTTGGAGAGAATATAGAGACACACAGTCCAAATATTTAAAAAAGCTGTCAGCCCAGAATATATACCCTGCAATGCTCTCACTTATGAATGTGATATAGGAAGCCAGATATGATTAAATTAATTAGGTTCATGAGCTGGGAAACTATGCCCCCCACCCCCTGCATGATCTCATGTCATCACCTGATCTTACCTGTATATGCTCACTGTGTATCCACTTCCATTTTGGAAGAAGATAAAGGTGTGGAGCAACCTGAGCTTTCCCTTTGTCCTGCACCTCTGTGTGGGTGGCCTTCTAACAGCACACATTGCTCAATGTGATTCTGCCCTGTGGATTTCTCCCACATGGTTCCCAGCCTGTTCTCTTCCTGGTATGGACTCAGTTCATACTTCTAAAATTGTTTCCCTGAAGTAGAACCTCATTAACTTTCCTGTGTATTTCTCTCACTAAATAAATGCTAAAACTTACCATGTTGCCTGTTTTATTCAAGTTGATATTCAGAAGTCTTTCTGAATTAATGACAAGGACCAATGAGATATTAATATTAAAATAATTAATAAAGGTCACCCATATTAGATGGTGACCACAGGATGTACCATTTATTAATATTGGTTCAATCCATTAAAGACCAGCAGAAGGCCACCCACACAGAGGTGCAGGACAAAGGGAAAGCTCAGGTTGCTCCACACCTTTATCTTCTTCCAAAATGGAAGTGGATACACAGTGAGCATATACAGGTAAGATCAGGTGATGACATGAGATCATGCAGGGGGTGGGGGGCATAGTTTCCCAGCTCATGAACCTAATTAAAGACCAGCAACATGGTAAAAGACTTTCAAATAACTTTCCACAACTTCTAACCTTTGAGAATCTTTCTGCACCCCACTTTCCTCCTGCCTCAGTGTTTGGAGGTGCCTTAGAGTTAGAGAATGTGTAGTCACATGGTGCACATGGCCATGGCCAGGTCGGTCTGCCACACCTCATCCACTGCTTGGGGGGCAGTTTCCTACTCTGGTTTGGGCATGAGACCCCCACTGCTGCTTTGCCTGTGCTCAGCCCCTCCAGCTGCTGCCAGTATGCTCCTGAGGGGGGCAGAGGCTGACATGGAGGAGATGGGATGGGGAGTTGCCACTCCAACTGCACCTGTGGCCCCCACTCAGGCCTCTGTCACTGCTGGCCCTCTTGCTCTTTCACCCCTTGCATCTCACCAATGTGGGTCTCCTGCTTCCACTGCAGCAGCTGCCCCACATGGAGCTACCCCTGCCCTAGCTTCAGCCAGCCCTGCCCTACCCCACCAGCCTGAGCAGCAGCTGCCAACACCCACAGCTCCAGTTGGCCTTTGCCTGTTTTTATTCAAGGTGACCCACAGTTTAGCCCTTTTAGCAAATGAGCAGAATGTTTGCTTCAGGCAGCTGCAGTTTTACAAACAATGGGACTCAGGTGGCTTTCTTGGTTTCTCTTGTCACTTGTGGCTTTTGGGAAATGCAAGGATCACTTTTACTTCTTGCTGTTTCTCATTTTGATAACTGTGAGAATGTGATGTTAACATTAATGAAATTTGGACAAAAAGATGAAAGATTTTCACAGAGGGCCAATTTGTGAGGACTTATCAACATATTAAAGTTTCCACGTCACTTGTGATATGTTTAAAGGACAATTTACATACGTTTTAAGTTTAAAAATTAAAAAAAAACTTTTTATGGATGTTTTTATAGGATACCAAAAATTCTGGCTTGCCTCAGGATCTTTGATTTTCAAATAGTCATGCTTTCAATTGGTAATTTCTGGCTGGGAGCAGGTGGTATCACCTGGTAACCTGGTCAAGAAGATGGGGCATTAGACACCCTGGAGGCTCCATTTCTTGCTGGAGAGTGGACTTTTGCTCCAAGACAGAGGCCTCCATCAGAAACATGTAGTTGCCAAGATGGCAGCCCCCGTGAAAGTCATGAGGTCACCAAGATGCTGGCCCCCATGGGAACTTTTGCCCTTACTGGAAGATGGGTAACAGACTCCACCCCAAGATAGCAGCCCCCATCACCTGCCACATGTCACATACCTGATTAAGAGATTGACTTTTTATTATTTGTTTTTTAGCATGGCTTGTTATTTTGGCTATAAACACTGGTTTCTTTAACTTTTTGTTTTCACTTCACTCTACAGTTTTAATGCCTTTTTTTTTTGACAGGCAGAGTGGACAGTGAGAGAGAGAGACAGAGAGAAAGGTCTTCCTTTTGCCATTGGTTCACCCCCCAATGGCCGCCGCGGTAGCGCGCTGCGGCCGGCGCACCACGCTGTTCCGATGGCAGGAGCCAGGTGCTTCTCCTGGTCTCCCATGGGGTGCAGGGCCCAAGCACTTGGGCCATCCTCCACTGCACTCCCTGGCCACAGCAGAGAGCTGGCCTGGAAGAGGGGCAACCGGGACAGGATCGGTGCCCCGACCGGGACTAGAACCCGGTGTGCCGGCGCCGCAAGGCGGAGGATTAGCCTGTTGAGCCACGGCGCCGGCTAATGCCTTTTTTTAATTTTAGTTTTCTTTTTTAGCTCCACACTGCTCAGCTTTAATACTCATTTATTATTTTAATTGGAATATGCTTTGTG
Source organism: Lepus europaeus (assembly GCF_033115175.1). Taxonomy (NCBI): domain Eukaryota; kingdom Metazoa; phylum Chordata; class Mammalia; order Lagomorpha; family Leporidae; genus Lepus; species Lepus europaeus. The sequence continues at coordinate 9,396,068 of NC_084851.1, forward strand.
TGAGGTTTGACAATGAAGTCCATTTTAAAACAAGGTAAGATTTCTCATCTGAGAGTGTTTCATAAGTTAATGACATTCTGCTCCTTAAAGTATTGTTTGTGGAAAAAACTCATCTTAAGTGGAGAGGAAGTAATTTTACTGTTATTAATTAAATTGTGTCCTCCCAAAGTTCCATAATTTGAAGTCCCAATCCCAGGACCTCAGAATGTGGCCTTATTTGAAATAAATACTTTGCAGAGGTAATCATGAAAAAACAAGGCCATTAGGAGAGTATTATGAGCCAGAATGACTGGCATCTTTGTTAAAAGTAAAAGTATGGATGCATACAAAAGTAAAGGCAACCCCTAGGCTGTCAGGGAGATGCGGATCCAGTCCACTCCCAGCCTTCAGCTGAACTCACCCTGTTGATACCTCCATCTCAGATGTCAAGGCTCCACACTCTAAGACATTAATTTCTGTGTTTTAAGCCACTCGCTGTATGGAATTTTGTGATGAGATCCTTACTAAATATATCAAAAGTATACTCAAAGTTTGGACGAGTATGGTAGCATTTGGCTAACTTCAGTGTATTGACTTATCTTTTCCAATTGCTCCCATGAAATTTTAGGCACCTTTCCATCGCAATGCTGCCTTTGCAAAACAAATATTTAGAAATACAATTTGTCATACAGAAGAACTGTTAAAGACACTATTCTCATATAAATAGTAAGCATCTGACAAAATTTTATTTAATGCATTATGAAATTAACAAGGTGAGAAAAAAAACAATTCATCATGTATATAAGAAACCAGATTTTAATATAGGAAAGAAATGCCTAACTACTAACTTAGATGTAAAAGTAATTGAATTTCTGTATGGTCAGATCGCCAAGAGTTGATTACATCACTGCAAGAGAATATACACATTAAAATTATTAAACTGCAGCTATTAATATACTTCAAAATTAAAAAAATAAAGATGCTGAAAATGAAAAATATATATGCTACCACAATACAGAAACAGAAAAGTAGAAAAACAAAGAGCAATGTACCTCCTTCTTTGATGATGTGTTCTTTCCGCTGGGATCTCACTCACAGAGATCTTTCATTTAGGTCATTTTTTCTTTTTTTGCCACAGTGTCTTGGCTTTCCATGCCTGAGAAACTTGCATTGGCTTTTTAGCCGTAAACTAATGTCTTAAGGGCAGGTTCTGAGGCCAGAGTGCTGTTTAGGACATCTGCCATTTTATGAGTCTACTGTATATCCCGCTTCCCATGTTGGATCGTTTTCTACTTTTTAATTCTATCAGTTATTATTAGCAGACACTAGTCTTATTTATGTGATCCCTTTGACATTTAAATGTATCATTATGATTAATTATGAACTGAAACTGATCACTTTGGGTGCAAACTGTTGAAATATTTACTTAGTATATGCTAAGTTGATCTTCTTTATATAAAGATAATTGAAAATGAATCTTGATGAAGAATGGGATGGGAGAGGGAGTGGGAGATGGATGGGATGGTTGTGGGTGGGAGGGAGGATATGGGGGGGAAAGCTGCTATAATCCAAAAGTTGTACTTTGGAAATTTATATTTATTAAATAAAAGTTGAAAAGAATTGAAAAAAAACAACAACAATGTAGTAGGTAGACTAAAATGTGTAATTGAAATGACAAATGACAGTGAATTTGAAAATACATCAATAGGAAACAGCCACTCTCAATAAGGAATAAAAGTATGATTAAAAATTATCAGAGATTCAGAGATCAAAATGTTTACCATCTATAACTTGAATCGCAGAATTGGAGAAAGTGAAAAATGGGACAGGAAAAAAGATTTGAAGCCACAATAAAATTTACTGAAATGTAACAAAGGCAAAAATGTAGAAACTCAAAGATTTCACTAAATACCAAACAGAATAGATTCAATGAAAATCACACTTTTACATATTATCAAATTACTATAAGCCAGAAATAGAGAAAACCCTAAAAAACAATGACAGAAAAAAAAGAATAGACACATACAAATCATCATTATGGAAAAATGACTAGTCTTCAGAAAGACAGTGAGATATCCACAAGGTACAGAAATGAAAATTCTAGCTAAAACATATTTTCCACATTCAGCAAAAATTTCATTCAAGGTGAAGTTGAACTGTACAGATTTTCAGATAAAAGAAAATTAGAAAACTGAATCAATTGGCACCAGAGCTTTACTATAGGAAATGCTAAGTGTCTGTAATATACAATAAAATAAGAGGGAAATTGATTTTTAGATATGAATGAATAGCATTCTGTGTGTATATGTTATATAAATTATGTCTAGGTAAATTTGATTATGAAAAGTTCCAGGGTGATTTTCCTTAAGACTTGTAAATGCAATCATTTGGTTCAACACAAAGCATAGCAGGCAGAGACAAGAGTTCACTGACTCATAGAAGGACTCTAATCTTGAAACCTTCAGGCACTTTCTCTGGTGATTGGAAACTACTCATAAAATTTGGTTGGCTATGGATAAATGTTGGGAAATAACTTCGTTGGACTACCGTATTTTCCACTGAAAATACCCTTCTTTGTGATCAAGAGTTGCTGTAAAGAATGAAGTTACATAGGATATCTATGGCAGCCTGGTCACCACTATGAACATCTCGTATAGTGTACCACAATTTCACACACCAAATTTTATACAACTGAAGTTATTACTTCCAGCAGCATAAAAAAATGGGGAGGGCATATATGGATCTCTTAAAAGGTTCAGCCCTCCAAGTTCAATTCTTTCCTGAAAGTCTTTGACATTGGATGTCAATGCAATTTTGAGCAAGATGAGCTCAATGCAACACCTGAGCCTGTAGTGGATTTTGTCCCCACAGTGGAAGCATTACATGAGTAAGTGATAAACTGGAATAATAGATGACAATATACCAATGTTCAATTTCATGTGAGGACAATATGATGCTTATACAATAATATATTTTGATTTTGGAGAATACATAGATATTCAAGGATAAGATGTCATAGTGTATGTAACCACCTTCATAAAAAGGCACACATAGATACACAGGACCAGTTTTTGAGATCCTTCATGACCATTTAGAGGATAAAGCTTTATGGATCACCCTTCTCTTTTGCTAGTCTGATGGATTTTGACAGAAACCAAACCATCTGTAAATTTGGAAGAAAAATGTTGACCTCAAAGTTCACCATGGGGCAGCCAAAGGGTTCCTTGAACTCTTGTCATGGGTGACACCTTGCTCCACATTGTCCAAAACATTGTGGGCTACCCACAGGGCACTCAATGTTATTGCATATGTGATCTTAAAAGTTTTCTTTCATTTGGAATTGGACACAAGTAAGATGTCACTGTACAGTAAGACCTAGTGCTTCTATGTCCTCCAGCACTTTAGGTTTCATTGGTCTATGGACTTCCGGCACACTTCAGTAATGTGGCTTTTTTCATCTCGCATGAGTTTCATGAGCACAGCTGTTCCTGTTGATCAATTCTTTATATAAATTATTGAGAAAGGATAGGATAAAGTCTTCTGTCTTATTTCTTGCCATTCACTTGCCAGCCATCTGATGATGGAATATACAGATAAATTATTATACTTATGCTTATGCATAAGTATACGGAGGTTGGCTTCTCTGATAACACTGGGAAAAAGATCTCAAGGTCCCAGTGTGGTTAATTCTCTACTGGACTTGATGTAAGACCTTAATGGGCTCAACTGAAACACATTTGCTTTTCTCCACCTTTCTACCTAACATTCCCCTTTAAGAGAAGTACCCCATAAATCACTTGGGGGCAGAAGTGGTGAAGGTCCATATTCTGCATTTTCTTCAAGCTAGCATATGGGAATAAGGCTGCTTATGAGCACTCTTCTCTTGCTGCCTTCCCTATGGTATTCAGTTTTCCTGAAAATAATTGCCTGCTGTGGTCTAGAGAGCTGGTCACATTATCCAATGTGATAGTCTGGAAGCCCTGCCTCATGATCATCTGAAACTGGATGGCATGCATATGATGTTTTTCACCACTTTACCACTTCACAACTGGATATCACCCGCTACTTCCCAGGGTGAGCAAGATCAGGAAACTGGAGTCAGAGCTGGATCCTGAATGGATCAGACCAGACACTGAAAGGCGTGGCACAAATCTGGGAGGCCAAAGGGCAAACCACCATCTCATTTTCATTTGTAACAGATGCATCATCTAGGCATGGAATCTTTGACTGGCTTCCCCTGAGCATATTAAATACGTTATTCAACATCCTTGTGTCTTCTACTAGTATGAACTTACTCAATTAACTCATTAGGAGACAATCTGCCTTTTATGACTGGATATTAAAACAATTATTTCAATTGTTTTCCAGTTTGTTTCAATTGTTTTCCAGCTTAATTGTGATTTTTCCAGAACTTCATTGAAAATTCTCATATTCACAGGGTTTTAGAAATTTTTGAATCAGTGTCTTCTGACAGTATTGGCAATTTCTCATCAACTATCATTTTAAATACTGTCTTCTCAATTTTCTCTTGTTTCTGGAACTTGAATTAAATGCATTATGGACTTCAAACTGTGTCATCATTCTCATTCTTTCACGTATGCTGTTTCTGCATGGCTTGTGTTGATTTTAGCTCATGCACTTTGTTTTAGAACACTGGGGATTTGTGGTCATCCCCCAGTGTCAAATCCAGAAGAGCCTATAGTTTAGTCTGAGGGAGCTTATTCCAGGTCACTCTAGGGGTGAAGGAATAGGTCCATCGCCCACTGCAATGGAGGCATAGCCACTAAACTCATCACTACACAAAGGCCCAGGCATCAGGGAGGTTGCAAATATTGATTTCTCATTTTTTCCATGCACTGACTTTGTCTTTTTTTCCTACTTCTTGGAAAGCTATCAAAAATTCAGGTCCATAGGCCTGGCAAAGATTTTCAGCACAAGTCCAGTTGCAGAATCACTAGACTTTTCTGAAGATTTCCCTGCTAAAGTCCTCTGGTTTGAAAATTCCTGTCTTGACAGTTCATGGAGGCTTTTAAAAATACATCCACATGAACATACACATATACATATACACATGTTCACAAGTGCAGGCAGGTACACATACACAGGCATGCACATGCACACAGTGCAGCCACAATGATCATTTGTTTTCAGGGTTTTATTAAACCATAGTAACTGACCTGTTTCATGATGAGAGCCTGTGTCTTCAAGTTGCATTTACCTAATGATTTGACTTTCTCTATTTTTAACTTATAACATCTGTTTGTGTTTTATGATTTGTAAAATTCACCTCGAAGCAGGAATCATTTAAACACAAAGCAACTCCATTAATCCCCATCTGTTCTTCTGAATATGGGTGTTCCTGGTTCCCCAGCATGCTGAAGAGATTATGATGCTCATGAAGTTCTGATGTCTCATTGTCTGAATCAATCCTGTCTCACCTTCCTCAGCTCAGAAATGTAGTAGGAGAGTTATGAAGGGCACAGTTCTGATTCCAGGCCAGTCCAACTGGCAGAATAAGCTGACAAGTGTCAACTGTTGTGTGCCATATATGGGATATAAATTTTCTTTGGCATATCGGTGAGTTAACTTTACATGATTATAGATGTAATCAAATTTTGTCTGACAGCCTCCATTGTATTCTGTGAAAATCTTCCTCAGTGTTATTGTAGTTGTTGTTTGCTTTGTTTTATTTTGAAGAGAACTCTCATAGGTAGAATAAGGGTATTTCATTTTATTTTATTCAAAAGAAGTCTTAGAATGGTTTTTGAAAATTCTCAGATGATTGTAATTGGGAAAAATAATTATTAGAAAAGATTCTGAGGGCCAGCACGATGGCTCATTAGGCTAATCCTCCATCAGCGGTGCCAGTACCCCGGGTTCTAGTCCTGGGACACCAGATTCTGTCCCAGTTGCTGCTCTTCCAGTCCAGCTCTCTGCTGTGGCCCAGGAAGGCAGTGGAGGATGGCTCAAGTCCTTGGGCCCTGCACCCTATGGGAGACCAGGATTAAGCCCCTGGCTCCTGGCTTTGGGCCTGTGTAGCACCGGCCATAGCAGCCATTTGGGGAGTGAACCAATGGAAGGAAGACCTGCCTCTCTCTCTCTCTCTCTCTGTCTATAACTCTACCTGTCAAAATAAAAAAAAGAAAGAGAAGATGCTGTAATAAGTATTTTTAAAAAGTCCATTTAAACACAGAACCAGTAATGCTTTAGCTTCATGAGCAGTAAATCTGATTTTTAGGGTTTGGAGAATAAAATCTGGATGACAAAGGCTTCAAATGGTCATATTTAAAATTGTAAACTCATTATCTAAAAAGAATATGTGCTTGCATATTCCACACAGTGTTTTGAAAGTATCTGTAGGATTTATAAAGTAGTTAGCCTTTTCAGGCCTCTGGGCCTTTCTTATTGAGATAACCATCATGTGTGATAACAGCAAAAGGTCATCAGAATTTTTAACTTCCTAACTTCCTTCTCCCTCTCCTTCCCCCTCTCCTCTCCCTCCTGCTTCATATGGGGACAGTACCTTTAATATAATCCAAATAGCCTTAGTAGTTGGTATCTCTACAAGATGAGAGAGATATCCTTTGATAGTTCCAAGAGCCCAACTGGAAATATCAAAATCCAATAATTTGGAATTTTGATTTTTTTGAATACCTGTCATGGATGTCAAGAAGGCTCAAATATCTGGTTGAAATAGGATCTGTTAACATCATGACAAAATATAGATCAGATTTTATCACTGATACAAAGTGATTATTAAAATGCTTTAAAATACGCACATATTTAAACAATGCAAAGCTCTTAATAAAATCTCAGCTGTTTTTAAACAAATAAAGCTTAACAGAGACAGTAAGAGAACAGACAGACTACTTCAACAGAAAACAAAATCTGCCTCTGGTCATCCTAAGATTCACAAATAAAAACTTAAATTAGCTAACACATGGAATTATCCCAGAACTTGGAACAGCTTTAGCAGAGCCAGAACTAGGGAAGAGAAGATAGCTTCCTAGAGCTTGCTAGAAAATTGACAGAGTCACCAAGTAAACAAAACTATTGAAAGGAGATGCTGCAGCTTTAAACATTTTTAAGACTATTTCAAAATATTTACTAGAGTATATGCATTGCAAATACTTCATTCCTTTAACAGAGGATTAGATTGTAGTTCTATGACAAATAGGCTAGTAGCTTTTGCTTTCCATCTGCTGATTTCCTTGATTTAGATTTTGGAATAACCCTTTAGAAATCTCCAAATAAGGACAACATTTTCTAAATTAGAAGACACATTGAATTTCAGCCTTAGTTACCTTCGAGCAGTTGAACCATTTTCATAGACAATTTATGAAAACATGTTAGCATACCAAATAGATTTCCAATAAAATATAAGGTTATGACAGTAACAAATTTTATATTTAGACACATTTATCTTATTTATTTTGTCCAATTTACATTTAACAATTACACCTAGATGACTGAAGATGCTTATATTATATCATACCTCTATCTGAATTAAGGTAAAAATTACATTTATGGGGAATTTTACTCCTTTTTATAAAACTCTAGTTATAAATCAGTGACATTGAACCAGAGATTGTAAAATCCACCTTAGTGAGGCCGTAAGAAACACTGATTACCCATGGCTGTCAGAAACCTGTTAAACCAAGTTGCAAGACAAGTTTGACCAGTTACAAAGCAATGTTTTTAAAGACATTGATCTTCCTAACTTCAAAAGAGAAAAATTATTTTAAAACGAATCTCGATACAGTTGAACCAAATTTTCATGCATGAGATTGTTATTTACCGAAGACATCTTTTTAGATTCTAACTGAATTTGAGTCTACTTTTCTTTTGACCCAAAGAAAACAACTTTGGCCATTGGTGCCTACTCAGCAATTAACTACTTGGGACTGCCTCTTAATAGGGTCAGGAACCTTTCAGGCAGAACTATAAATTTCCTGTTAGAGATGCCAGCTGCCCTTACCTGGCCAGCTCTCATCCCAGGAAAGCTAGGTAATGGAAATCAATGGAGTGTGTTCCCTAATGAATTTCACTCCTCCCTTATGATGTATCTCATGTGAAGAGATAGGTAGGCCTGGGCCTCATAACTGGCAAGACCTTAAATCTCACCTGATTATTTTCAAGCCCTTTCTGTCAATTCCTGTTTGCCTCTCAATGAGAAAACTTGCTCATGGTTTAGAATCTTTTTTAGGGCTTCTAATAGAGACTCTATCCTTGGTTTTAGATCTGGTGAATTTAAACTGCTTGTTAGTTTCATTTTCTCCATAATTGTAAAGTAAAATTCTAGGTGACCTTGCACATTAAACCTTCAATGAAATCAGTTTCTGCAAGCTGGCACTGCATTCCTATGGAGAAGCCACCTCCTGCTGAGAAGCCACCTCCTTCTATACTCCTGTCTTGACTTCCCTTCCCAATGATGCTGCTTTTCAACATGAAACAGTCAGAGTGGTAATCCCCCAATCCCCGTAACAGATGAATCCCCCGAACAGAGGCAATGTAAGGAGTCAGATGGGTCAATAGGCAGTCAGGTGGTTCCAGTAGAATCTGGGATATAGAATGTTTGTTTCCCCAAAAAATTATCTTTAGCAAGGTCCAAAGTGCCTGCATGCCCACTTTCTGGAATATCCCAAATTCACCATGAGAAGAGCAATGGAGCTCTTCATGAGATAAAATCTCATTGTGAAAACAAGTTACCTATCAAACATTCTGGATTTTTTTGTTTGTTTGTTTTATTGTGAGTAAGCCAGACAAGATAAAGAATTATAATGTTTTCTTTTGATGGGTTGTGCCCCCACCTGGCAACTGAATGCCAATCTGATTGCCAAGTATTTTTCCTTCCAAATTGTACTTAAAACCTCAGTGCCAAGGGGTCCTTTGGGTTTTTATTCTATTGCAACCCCCTTCCACACTGCTCTGGCTGGAGGTCTTTGACTCTAATAAATTTTGTTTTTAAACCTTTTTAAAAAGCAGACTATTACGTATTCAGTATCAACTGTGTAAAAGGTAGTAGCCTTAACTTTCCATATCATCTGCAATATGCTACTTTTGGAGATGGTCCCACTTAACAGCACTCTGGGATCACCTCATATTCATAGACAGGTACTTGGCAATGATCCTAGTTTACTTTCCACTGGTGACTGTTCATTTTATATTTTTTTGGAAAATATTTAATCCTTAGAGAATCAAACTTAGATAGATCTCAACATGATCTAGACTGCAAAATATTTTACCTAAAGCTGAACCCAAATTTTAATGACATGTAAAGATAAGGGGGGGAATTACTATGTTATCTTTTTAGTAAGCTACATGAATAGCTATATGAAAAATGATCATTTTCCATTCTGTCATCCTATTGTTTGAAAATCATTCATTATAGAAAAACTATTTTCCAAAGCCACTGTGTTAGGAAGTTAACACAACTAAATTTTAGATGGAAAGAGCAAGTCCAGTAATCATACATCGCTCAAGTAGAAAACACGTAGGGCTGATATCTTTTTGCTGTGGGATTAAATGAAAATTCATAAAATGACTTTAAGTTTTTTTCAGGCAAGTTAAAGCCTATTTTTAGTTAGTTATGAGTAATGGGATCTGAAGTGCTTGTGAGGCCTGAATAGTGATTTCAATGGATCATACCACCTTCCTTCTAAACAGTTCCCCATGCTGCAATTCTTGATTTCACTGTGTGAGACCTAGTGAATACGTTTGCCTAATTACATAATAGGTATTGCTGTGATATGCAATTCATATGTTTGTGCATCCCCAATTGTTATGTGGAAATTCTGATCCCTCATCATAAGGTATCATAAGGTGAGGTTCCTGGGAGTCATGAAAGAAAAGCTTCCAGGGTTGGATTGGTTTCTCCATAGAAGAGGCCCCAAAGTGAGTCCTTATCCTTTCCACCAGACAATCAACCTATCAACAACCAGAACAGTGAAAATTCCAGAACTGTGAGATGTAAATCTTTTTTGATTATAAGCCAGTTTTTGTATCCCATACAGAGGCCCAAACAGCTAAGTATGCATCTAAGTTCTTGAGAAATTGTCATACTGCTCTAAGAGCTGTCACCACACAATTCCAGTTTAACTTCCCTCTAGCAATGGAGGAGACTCCCAATTTCCTATATCATAATCAACACTGCACGTCAACGAGCTTTTTTATTGTGGGCTTTCTAATGAGTATGCAGTGGTATTCCTGTGGTTTTAACCTGTGTTCCAGTAGCTGCAGAAAGGACTTCAATGTGATAGTCTTATATATAAATGCATTCATGCAGTTGACATAAGGAACCTCAGCTGAACAACATGAGATATTGGAGAGCATTAGTGATGTTCTGACATGGCCAGAGACTCAAGAGAAAGTATTATGGTAAAATATTAGAATACGTAGTGCTGGTCCATGAAAGGACACATACTTAGAACTTGAAAAATAGCTTCTACTGAATATCATTCATCTTTGCAACATACAAAGTCTAGGAAAGCCAAGTTAACTGACCAATAGTTGGAACCCATCTTTATTTTCAAGAATTTAACTATTCACCATTTTATTTTTGGAAATATTTCAAAATCAATCTTGGACATCAGTTTGACTCATCAAAGTCTCCACATATTGTTTCAACTATAGGGATAAAATTTTGTACTCCAATTATCTCTCCTTCAGATACTCACACTCAAACATAGCACAAATATGCACAGACATACACATACACACAAATAGATACACACACAGACACACAAACATATACAGGCACACATACCTCACAGCTAAAACACATTTCTTTCCTTCACTTTAGTTTTCTTCTATTCTGCACCCATCATTGTTTCTATTTGAAAGACATCCATGAGTACTCATAAATATGTACATTCAGTCAAATAAGCAAATCACAATCTTGGTCTTTCATTAGTTTGTTGGGCACCTTGGACCACATATGAGGCCCTCAACTCAGTGTGTTTTGATAGGGTGGGGAGGAAAGACAAGTTACAGCTGTGGGGAGGGAGCTCAATATGAGCCAGTGAAGGCTGCAAAATGTCTGGCAGGAGCTATAATTATGTGTTCCAATGAATCTCAGAATTTTGGACAATGACAACCACAGAGGCTGTCTGAGTGCTCAAGTATATGTGATGTTACACATAATTTTATATTTGAGAGAGAGAGAGAGTCTTCCAGCTGCTGGTTCACTTTCCAAATGTCCACAATGGCCATGACTGGGCTGAACAAAAGCCAAGAGCCATAATCTTTGTCTGGGTCTCCTATGTAGGTGCAGGGGACCAAGGGCTTGGACCATCTTCTGCTTTCCCAGGCCATAGCAGAGAGCTGGATTGGAAATGGAGCATCCAGGACATGAACTGGCACCCATTTAGGGTGCCTTCACGGCAGGTGGTGGCTTTATCCACTATGCCACAGTGCTGGCCCTAGAGGGGCTTCTTCAGTAAGGGAGCATAACTGCTTGCCAGTGGGATGCTACAAAGACCACACACTGGACCACTGCATTGGCATATTTGCATCCTCATTGAATGAAGCAGGTTCATTTATCAATGGGCAAAGTGACATGGCTTGATATCAGAGCATCCCAAATATGTGGTAATTTCACATAGTAGATCTAGTGAAATAAGAGAGGAAGATTGGCTTTGATTGCTCTAGTCAGCTAGTCCCAGGAGACTTGACAAGCAGAATATTCATGACAAGGTATTGCAAACTCAAGGCTGAGGATGACCAGACCCATGGCTGATCAGTGGGAGACATAGAGGCATAGAGGACAGTACAAAAATTTGAGTTCTTTGCAAATGTGATGGGTTATTTTAGTATGCTGGATGAAATCAGATGTCAGTTCTTTCCTAGAAACTCCAGAACGGAATGCCAAGACACTAAAAGTGAGGGCTTCAGAATAATCTCCCAACACATCTGCTGAGTTTTATCAGCCTATTCCAAATGGAAACTGAGATTATGAGTATCTTTTGTATCATGCAGTTTGTGGGAGTTTGCATGCAGCAAAGTAAAATAAAGAGGAGTCATGTGATGAGCATTAGCAGATAATTTTTCTTCTTCTCGCTGTTCTCATTTCCACCCTAACAGGTCATTTTTCACACTTACACTCCATTTAGAGTTCACAGGAATACTCAGAAGAAATTTTCATGCCAAACTGATCTCATTCCAAGATAGAGACACAGTGAAAAATTATACTGAAGTTTCCCACTATCTGAGGATGCTTCAAAATTCATTGAAATGTACATTATATTTTAACCATATTCTCAGTGAAACTTAAAAAAAAATTTGAGGATGGAGATGGGGGATAGAAAGACAGAGTCAGAGACAGAAAGAGACATGGTTTTTGCCACTGCTTGTTCCCCAAATGCCAACAAGAGCCAGAAGAGGGTCACTTTAAAGCCAGGAGCCCCTAACTCCATCTGGATGTTTCCCAAGTGGCAGGGATGCAAGTACTTGAGCTGTCTCCCGATGCCTCCCCAGAGTGTGTGTTAGCAGAAAGCAGGGTTGGAAGGGGGAGCCATGACTCACATCAGGTACTTGGAAATGGGATGAGGGTATCCCAAGTCATGGCTTAACACAGCATCAAACTCCACTCCAATCTCCACTGAGTTTCAGATATGGGCTGCAGTAGACACTCTCATACTCCACAGGCTTTGTCACTGGTGCAGTGCTGTGTGTGCAGACACACAATTGACTCTAGAAAGCCTGACCTAAAGAACAAGGCTAGACCAGCAACTGAAATGCCAGCTTAGCGATCTGAGTCCAAATGATAAGGCTGTCCAAGGAGTGCTTTCTGCCACAGAAAGGCCCATTGATGGCTTATTGCTGTCTGCCCTAGAGGACTTGTAAGCTTTTGTCTTCTATTGAACTTTAAACTAAGCTCATTCATCCTTTCAGGATGAGATCATAAGAAACAAAGACTAAGAGAACATAACACTTGATTGAAACTACAGAATATATTCCCATGGGCTAACACTGTGGCATAGCAGGTAAAGCACAGACTGCAGTGCTGGCATCCCATATGGGTGCCAGTTTGAGTCCCAGCTTCTCCACTTCCAATCCAGCTCTCTACCGTGGCCTGGGAAAAGCAGTGGAAGATGGCTCAAGTCCTTGGGCCTCCACACCCACATGGAAGACCCAAAAGAAGCATCAGTGCAATCACTTTGTGGTGCAATGACTTTGAACAGCCCTTGTCTTGACTGTTGAGGAATAGTTTTTTTGGTGTGTGCAAATTGTTGAACTCTTTACTTAGCATAGAGTTGGTCTTCTGTGTATAAAGTTAATTGAAAATGGATCTTAGTGGAGAATGGGACTAGAATGGGAGAGGAAGAATGATGAGGGGCAGGAGTAATAGTAGGAGGAGGGGTATGGTGAGAAGCATCACTATATTCCTAAAGTTGTACTTATGAAATATGTGAAGTTTGCATTCCTTAAATAGAAGGTTTCTATGGGGAAAAAACTATATTCAATAAAATTTCTCTCGTCTATCGTGACCAATATTTTGTCAGATGGATTATAGAGACTTCAGCTACCAAGGCAGTACCTCAACAGCATATTGGCATATCCCAACAGCATATTACTGGCTGTTTACCCACAGAGTTCCTGGACATAAGAAATATTTAATTACAATTCAAACTTCCAGATCGAATGACATAAATATATAACTGCATTGCTTACATTTTTATTCTTCCACTAAAGGCTAGAACCATGTTCATTATTAAAAGAATCACTGCTCTCGGAGTTTCTAATAATATGTTTCTCATTTCCATCTGAGACCACACAAGAGTCATTCTTTATGTCCATATTTTTTGGATGTATTTTAGAAGCTTTCTAGCCTGTACTCCACTATCCAGTTCCAAATACACTTCAAATATCCAGTTAGGTACTTGTTGCATCTCTTTCCAAAATGTAATAATCAGATGAGGTCATTAAAACAAAGTAAAATTATTTCCCATGGTTCTGAAAACTAGAAATTTAAAATCCAGGTGCTGGCTAATTTGGTTTGTGATGAAGGTTCTATCTTCAGGACTGGTACTTTCTCAGCATGTCATGACATGGATTTTCTTCAGCATGCTCATTCAGTGGAAGGACACATTGCATTCATTATCTCTTCCTGTTATTCTACAAATTCTAAAAGACACACATTCATTGCTATATATAATATTAATTACTATTCAAATACCTCATGCCCAAATGTCAGCATCATATTTCAGTAATTTGCTGATTAACAAAAGTGTATGTTTATTTAGGTGCAAAGAATTGTGTGCCACATACAGTTTTTATTTGTATTTTCGATAAATTTATTAAAGATGCCTTACATGAATAGGTTTTTTCTTTAAAAATTAGGCCCTTGGCTATAGTATAAATTAAAAATATCATCTCAGGGCTGGCGCTGTGGTGCAGTGGGTTAAAGCCCTGGCCTGAAGTGCCAGCAATCCATTTGGGTGCCAGTTCAAGTCCCTGCTGCTCCTCTTCTGATTAGCTCTCTGCTATGGCCTATGAAAGCAATAGAAGATGGCCCAAATCTTTGGGCCCCTGAACCCACATGGGAGACCCAGAAGAAGCTCCTGGCTCCTGACTTTGGATCGCCACAGCTCCGGCCTTTGCAACCATCTGGGGATTGAACCAATGGATAGAAGACCTCTCTTTCGGTTTCTACCCCTCTCTGTACCTCTGTCTTTCAAATAAAATAAATAAATCTTTAAAAAAATTGTCTCAAAAAGAATCTCTTTTCTAGTTATCATACCTATGAACTATATTGAATTTGTTCTCTTTGTAATATCAGATGGTTAAACAATTCAGCATAATAAACATCTATTTTAATTTTCCACAAGTTTATTGAAATACTCTGATATGTATGGAAGACAAACATTCAGTCCATAACATCAGAAAAAGTGTGGTTGTGGTGATCATAGATGGAGGCTCAGATGGAAAACTAGAGTAGACTATTAGAAAAATTGGTGGAAGTTTTGTCTTCTACCAGGGAATGGAGCTAATTACAGACATGAGGCAGTTGACTCCAGTGAAGGCAGTAGTCTTCTTTGATTTCTAAAGTGACAAAGACAATTGTAGCCTCTACCAAATTTTTTTAAGGAATGGAAGAATAGCATGTGTATTCTTGCAGAATTTAAGGACTATCCCAAGATCATGAACATTTTGAGTTAGATGGAATCCTCAAGCTGTTGGGATATAAATGTTTGAAATCCCGCAGTAATAGAGGATGCCATAAAGATGATTTGATATCATTTGGGCCACCACCTTGGGTTCCATATAGCTTCTCACCAAAGCCTTAGGGCCAGGACTACCCTTGTGAATTATCTGGGTGTGGCCATCAGATACGTGAAGTGGAACTACAGAGGGCCTTGAGGAGCCAAATTTCCCTTTATAGGGTCATGTGAATAATGCTTCCATTCACTAGTTCTCAAAAGCAGAGTACTTAATTAAAGAGAATTATTTTCCATTTTTTACAATCTGATAATATTTGCTCTGGTACATTTCCAATTTCATTAGGACCCATCACACTTTCCTTCTTTCTCATTTGTCCACTTGGAATGGGAAAGTCTATCCTTTACCCCACCATCATATTTTGGAAGCAAATAACTTTGGTTTCATTGGTTCACAGCTAGAGAGCAATTTTGCCTGAGGATAAATCATAGCTCATGTCAAATCATAGCCCACATCAAATTGATATCTGATTTAGAGAATAATTAAATGAGTTTAAATTTTAGATTTAGAGTTAATTACAATAGGTTCAGTGTGGACTGTTGAAATGAATACAGTTTCTGCAATAGGACATTAAGTTTGGAAATCTAGGCATATATTATAATACAGTGAATATTTTTTTCTGCTCAAACCCAGAGAATGTGATGTTCTTTGGGATGGAGAATTTGACAGGCAAATAGGTCCAGATAACATCATGAGGGTCGGGCCCTCACATTGTGATTATCAGTGGAAGAGATACCCTGCCTCTGTCTGCCTGCAGGCACTGAGGAAAATCTATATGATGACACAATAAATAAGTAGCAACTTTAAAAAGAGGAAGAGAGCACTTAGAAGGTACCAACTTAGCCAGCATTTGAACTTGGTGTTTCTAGACTCTGAACTGGGAGAAAGAAATTTTTGTTGAGTAAATCATTCAGTTTAGGGTATTTTATTGTTGCAACCACAGAGACACTAACACACCATGGTTATGAACAAACATTACTATCTTCATATGTGTATTAGTTCATTTGCTCCAAAAGCATAACCAATGGACCTACCACTTTCACAGGAGATACACACAAATTATTTTGATGCACTGAACTTCTAACACACTGAACAACTCACCATGATGTTGTTATGAACCACAAGACATTCAGGCTTGTTTACTCAGGTAATATAAAAATAGAAATGATAACTATAAGGTAGCTTACAAAGACTTCTACTTATATTCCTCCATTTTATTCTCATAGTAAAATATTTTATGAACTAGTTAGGTTGCACTACTCTCTGAAATTTCTGCTGGTATGCAAAACATTCAAATATCTCAAATAATCAAGTAAATTCTAATGTGAAGATCTTAAGGGGTACATTACATAGTTTTGTGAAAGGAATATTATTAGAATTTTTATTAATGTAAACAGAACAGATTTCATGTCTTTGTTAAGTATAGTTCTAAGAAGATGATCATACTTCCCACACGCCATCTTTCCCTACCCCAAACCTCTTTTTTCCTCCTTTCTATTCCTTTTAATTTTTGCCAAAACATAATTTAATTATGCTATAATCACAGGCTTAATGCACCACTAACTATAATATTCAACAAGTAAAAAGTAGAAAGACCATAGTTCATAGCAGTATAAACAACAGCTATGGCAACAAACAAGATATCCATTTCATTCCTACACATTTTTTGTATTCTAGTTTAATACCTAAGTGATAATATATGATAATGGTCTTTTTGGGGACTTCCTAATTTCACTGAGCAGAGTGGTTTCCAGTTGTATCCATTTTGTTGCAAAATGCAGAATTCCATTCTTCTTTAAGGCTGAGTAGTTTGCCATGGTGCATATATACCACATTTTCTTTATCCAGTCACCAACTAATGGACACTTGGGTTGATTCCATATCTTAACTATTGTGAATTAATCTGCAAAAGGCACAGAGGTACAAATAATTTCATGTGTTGATATCAAATTTCATGTGTTGATATCATTTCATTTGGGTAAATTTCCAGGAATAAGATGATTGGGTCATATGAGAGATCTATTTTCAGAGTTCTGAGGGAATTTCCATAATGTCATTCATAATGGTTGTACTATTTTACATTCCATTCAACAGTGTATGTGTAATGTATCATTTCCCCCTCATCCTTGCCAGGATATTTTAAAATTTTTGACTGACAACAATTTTAACTATGATGAGATGAGATCAAACTGTGGTTTGTATTTGCATTTCCCTGACAGCTAGTCATCCTAAGCATTTTTCATGTGTATTTGACCATTTGTATTTCATCCTTTGAAAAACTGCCTGCTCATGTTCTTTACCCATTTTATAACTTGGGTGTTTATTTTATTATTTTTGAGTTCTTTATAGACGCTGGATATTAATTCATCATCAGATGCATAATTTGCAAATATTTCCTTTCAGTAGTATCTTCAATTTGTTGAACATTGTATTGGCTGTGCAGAAGCTTCTCAGTTTAATGTAACTATATTTTTCAACTTTTGCCTTTACTACCTGTGCTTCTTGTTTTTTTTTTCCAAGAAGTCTTTGCCTGTGCCGATGTCTTGCAGAATTTCCTTAATGTTTTCTATACTACTTTGAGATCTTCACTTCATAGATTTTAATCCTTGATACATTTTGGGTTGACTTTTGTATAAGATTTATGGTAGCGGTCTCATTTCATGCTTCTGCTTGTGTTGATCCAATGTTCCCAATGTCATTTGTTGAATAGACTGTATATTCTTCGGGGATTAATTATAGCTCATTTGTCAAAGATTAGTTGGTTGTAGTTGTGTGGATTAATTTCTGGGGTTCTATTTTATTTCATTGGTCTACACATTTATTTTTGTGCGCTGGTACCAGGTTGTTTTGATTATAACTGCCCTCTAGTATGTCTTGAAGTGTGGTATTATCATGCCTCATGCTTTTTTTTCTTGTTATTGTTTACAATTTCCTTGGATATTTGGGGTTTCATGTCAATTTCAAAATTTCTTTTTCTTAATCTAAGAAAAATGCTTTTGGTATTTTGATTGGTATCACATTTAATCTGAAAGTTGCTTTGTGTAGTATGAACATTTGATATTATTTCTTCCAATCCAAGAACATGGATGATTCTTCCATTCTTTCATGCCTTCTTTTATTTCCTTATTATTTATTATTATTTATTATTTATGTATTTATTACTTATTTATTATTATTTATTAGTGTTTTATAATTTTTATTGTAGAGCCCTTTCACATCCTGAGTTAAATTTATTCCAAGGTATTTAAGATAAGATTAGTATATTGTGAATGACACTAATTTTACAACTTTGTTCTTAGCCATGGTATTGTACACAAAAGATACTTCTGTTTGTGTTTAATGTTATTATCTGGCAACTTTACCAAACAACTTTATGAGCTCCAAAGTCTTTTAGTGTGGTCTTTTGTTTCCCCTATGTATAGGATTCTGTCATCTGCAAACAGGGATAATTTGACTTCCTCCATTCCAATTTGTATCCCTTTGATTTCTTTTTTTTTTCTTTGTCTAGTGACTCTTGCTAAAATTTGTAGAAACATATTGAATAGCAGTGATGAATGTGGTTCCAGATCTCAGTTGGAATGCTTCCAACTTTCCCTGTTTAATTTGATGCTGGTGTTGGATTTGTCATATAGCCCCTTGATTGTGTTGAGAAATGTTCCTTCTATACCCAATTTGCTTAAAGTTCTTTTTTATCAGTAAGGATGCTTTATTATCAAATGCTTTCTCTGCATCTGTTGAAATAGTTATATGTTTTATTCTTCAGTTTATTAATATGATATATCATATTTATTGATTGGCATATGTTGAACCATCTCTGCATACCAAGAATAAATCCCATTTGGTCTTTGCGAGTGGTCCTTCTGATGTGTTGTTGGTTTCTATTAACATGTATTTTGTTGAGGATTTTTGCATCTATGTTCATAAATGATATTGGTCTACTGTTTTCTTTCTTTCTTTTATCATTTTCTGGTTTTGGAGTTAACATGATGCTTGCCTCATGGAAGGAGCTTGAGCGTATTCCCTTGTTTTCAACTCCTTTGAATAGTTTCAAGAGAATTGTAGTTAGTTCTTTAAATGTATGATAGAATCCAGCATGATGCCTTCTTGCCCTGTTCTTTTCTTCGTTAGACTGGTCTTTATTATAGATTCAATCTCTGTCTTGGTTATTGGTCTATTTAGTTCTTATCCTAGGGTTAAGGCTTTGGGTTTTTGAAAGTACATTGGAACCAGTGCTGTGGCATAGCAAGTTAAGCTATGCCACATGTATGGGCACTGGTTGAGCCCTGGCTACTCTACTTCCTATATAGCTCCCTGCTGATGTGCCTGCAAAAGAAGCAGAAGATGGTCCATATACTTGGGCCTCTGAAACCATGTGGGAAACCTAGAAACAGCTCACATTTCTTGGTTTTGCCTGTACCAGCCTGGATGTTGCAGACAGTAAGTATTGAGCCAGTGGAAGGGAAATTTTATTTTATTTATTTATCTGAAAGTCAGTTACAGAGAGAGAGGGTGAGACAGAGACAAAGAGAGATCTTCCATCTACTGATTCATTCCCCAGATATCCACCACGGTCAGGGCTGGGCCAAGACAAACTCAACAGACATTATCCAAAGCTTCATATGGGTCTCCCATGTGGGTATCGGGAGTCCAAACACTTGAGTCAGCTTATGATGTGTTTCTCAGGGCTTTAGCAGGGAGATGCATTAGAAGTGGAGCAGTTGGGACATGAACTGGTACCAATATGGGATGCCAGTATCACAGACAGCAGTTTTACCCACTGCAAAACAACACCAGCCTCCTAAATATACTATTTAAAGAGTGGAAACATTGGGGCTGGTGCAATGGCATAGCAGGTAGAGCTGCCACCTGCAATGCTGACATTCAATATGGGCATCCTGGTTCAAGTTCCAGATGCTCTACTTCTGATCCAGCTCTCTGCTATGGCCTGGGAAAGCAATAGAAAATGGCTCAAGTCCTTGGGCCCCTCCACCTTGGTGGGAGACATGGAAGAAGTTCCAAGCTCTTGGCTTCAGATAAGCCCAACTCCAGCCATTGCGGGTCATTCAGGGAGTGAACCAGGGGACAGAAGTTAAGAAATTCATAGGATGTTCATTTTTCTGTGAAAATTGTAAGGAACTGATCCCCCAACACAGAAATCAAGAGCTCAGACTTGTAAATTTTTAAACAGAAATATGTGTAGCTAAAATTCACAGGAGAATTCTAGGACTGTTGATCTCAGAATGAGTTCAAAAGCATTTTTCCAACATAGGACCATATCATAGGAACAGGAATTGCATGTATGTTTGTCCCATGTTCAATCTTTCCAGAAAAATGGCTTTAGGCATTTCTAAGGATATTCAAATGAAAAATTTATTTCCTGCACTCTATGATAGCTTTCTCATATCTGAAGAAATCTGATATTTTTAGCATCTCAGATCCACAGCAGGTACAGAAATGTTCCATTATACCCTGTGTATGCTTTCTCTATCAGTTTAAACAATAGGTTTTGCAACTCAGTCTGTGTTCACCAGCTCAGAAAACTGAATATCCTACACATTTCTTAACTATTTGTTGTCTTTTTGAACATTTATTTATTAGTTTATTTGACAAACAGAGTTACAGAGAGGCTGAGGCAGAGACAAAGAGATAAGTATCTTCCATCTGCTGGTTCATTAACTCCACAAATGGCCACAACAGCCACAGCTTGGCCAATCGGAAGCTAGAAGCAAGGAGCTTCCTTCTTCCCAGTCTCCCATGAGGTACAGGGATGCAAGAACTTGGGCCATCTTCTGCTGCTTTCCCATGTTCATAATCAGGGAGCTGGGTTGGAGATGGAGCAGCCAGGACTTGAAGGAACGTGAATTTGACTTAAGTAATTGTATTTGGAATAAGTGGAAAAGGAGCTACTGAGAAGGTAAGTAACTTGTTAGACATTAAGCAGACAATTAGGGGGGCCAGCACCATGGCTCACTTGGTTAATCCTCTGCCTGCAGTGCCTGCATCACATATGGGCACCGGTTTCTAGTTCCTGTTGCTCCTCTTCCAGTCCAGCTCTCTGCTGTGGCCCAGGAAGGCAGTGGAGGATGGCCCAAGTGCTTTGGCCCCTGAACCTGCATGAGAGACCAGGAGGAAGCACCTGGCTCCTGGCTATGGATCAGTGTAGCTCCGGCCATGGCAGCCATTTGTGGAGGAACCAATGAAAAGAAGACCTTTCTCTCTGTCACTCTCTCTCACTGTCTAACTCTGTCAAATAAATTTTTAAAAAGCAGGCAATTAGTTGTAGCACTTGTTAAACAATCAATCTATGTGACTTTAGTGGACATGTGTTTTCCATGGTACTTTCATGTTGGATTCATCTGTAATTTCTTAAACATTTATAAGAACCCTAACCATCCCAATGATACCAATATCCTTTCATATGTTTAGAGTATTAGGTTTTGAATACCCTACAAATCTAAACAAAGGGAGTGGGTGACACAGGCATGGTTATGATAAACTTAACTTAGCAAAGCTTGAAAAGTAGACTTTTCTACTGATATAATGTGCACACTCAAATTGAAATGTATGTCAGCCTTACTGTCTTGCAACAAGCTTCAATATCTCCATGACCTTAAAAGCATGCCATTCTTAATCCCAGATCAGAGTGTTAATACATCCAGGCATATTACAACAAAAAGTGACATCCTCTATCACATACTATGGTCAAACTATTAAAATTTGAAGACAAAGAGAGATTCAAAATATAAATAAGAAAGAATCCTAAAAAAATCCCATTGGAATAATAGAAAATGTATCTCTAGCAGTAAGTCAGGAGAGTATATGATAATATGTTTATCTTATTGAGAAAAGAACAAAAACAAAACACTTCAACAAAGTACAGCATACCTGGCCAAGGTGTCCTCTAGAAGTAAAGCAGTTTTAATTTCTCCCCACACAAGCAAAACCTGACAGAATTCATTCTCACCCTGTGAGACCTGTTAGAAAGGCTAAAAGTAGTCCTACATTGCAATTAAAAAACAACAATAATGGCACATTTAGTTAGGTTGCTGTTTGTGATATCAGCAACCTGCCTTAGAGTGACAGTTCTAGTGCAGGGTACTCTACTTCCAATTTATATATTATATTAAGTATGTGTGTATATTGTTTATATATAAATATATAAAATGAATGCTTAATTGAGGAAAAACAAATTATTAGTTCTTTAAATTGTATTTTACATTCAGTTAACTTACAAAACTACTAAAACTTAAAAAAAAAGCTGTAAACATTATTAGGTCTTTCATGTTACTGAACGTAAAATGACTGTAGAACACAAAATATGTTTGACATTCCACACAATTTTATCTTCAACAAGATAACATCAAAATCACTACTTATATAGTACTTTAAACAATAGTCAGATGATTCATACAGCAAAATCTAAAAGTTGCATACTACAATGAATGTGAAAGCATTGGCTTTAAGATGTCACATGTATCCTGTAGCCCAACCAGTGCTACTAAACTCATACACCTTTCCTGAGCTTATTTTCTTGTATGCTATACCTTCATGAACTGGAAATTCTACAATGACAGGAGCTTTGCTATTCTGTTCCTCTCACCAGCTGGTAAGTGGCATGTAAAAACATTTTAATATATGACAATATTCAAGTAGAGTCAAGATACTAAAATTGTACAAATTCCCTATGAACCATAATCTATGTAATTGGATATTATTAGACATATGTTGAGTAAGTTTAAAAAGCATATATTCAAAAGAAACTAGTTTTACCACTGAAATATTATTCAAGTTTTTAAAAAATTTTCCAGGAAGTGTACAGTATACACTTGTGTATATATATATATATATATATATATATATATATATATATATATATATATATATACATATATACATATATATATAATAAAATGAATATAGCAGCAGCAAACCACTTGTTCAGACTTAATCTCCTTACATCACCATTCCTTTTTCAATAAAGTTGTCTACAAGGCAGGATCACATACAGCTCAGCAAACTGTCTGAGGTTTCATTTTTGGTTCTGTCTGGGCACAATTTCTCCATCTCAAGTGAAGAGAAGCCTGCAGGGGGCTGTGATGCCAGTGCTCCTGCTCACAGGAGGGCCAAGCCAGGGAAGGCCCACAAATCTACCGTCCTCCAGGGTCCCATGCCCCTCAGGCCAGGGAATCAGTACCTGTTCCAGTCTCCATCTTGAGAAACCACTGCTCTCTGGCTGTTTCAACCCGGTTGGCAGCTTTACGAATCTTCCTGAGATCCTTGTGTGAGAAGAGGTACCCAGACATCCATTTAACCCCATTTGCTGTTCTCACAGCGGATGGGACTGATCAATATGCATTCACCCTTAACTGGGGAGGTAAAACCTCCATGGCTGAGCTCCTGGGGCCTTTCCCCAGCCTTGGAAACCCCTGGCTACCCCTGTAGATGGCCAAATAGTCTGCCTCAAGGTCCCAACAGAGACTGGGATCCTCATCACTATCAGCTCACAATGACTGTTGGCCAGCAACACAGTTAACCGTGCACATTCTCACTCCCTTGCAGGGTATGAACTGTGCCTGTGCATGGAAACCTGGTTGCCAGGAATGGTCAGTGCGCTGTTAAAGTGACCTCCCTTCCTAAGCCATTGCTTTGCTTTAGGAAAGGGTTCCCCCTAGCTGACTGATGGGAACACATGAGGGCAGAATGTTTTGTTCTTTCAACCTCAGGACCCTGAAAGCCTTCTCCAGAGTAAATACTCCTAAAGTCCATGCAAATCACCTTGTTCCTGTGTCCCATGTCCCTCTGGGTCCTAGCCAGTTCAAATGGGAATTTAACTCCTGCAACAAAATTGTGTTTTTTGGTTTTAGAAACTCTGCCCATACATGTCATCAGTAGCAAATGTAGGAGAAATCAGTGCACAGTTTCCAGGAGACATAGAGGATACATTTCTGCAGGCCGCCTACTCTTACTACTCCAGCTGACCTTTACATTTTCTTTACTTTTATTTTTTCTTTAATCAATCCATGCTTTATTTTCAGAGTATGGCTTAATATGAATATTTTACAATGATGGTTTACTCATCCAAAACAATTGATCTTGTGGCACAAGGTTAAAATGCCATTTTATTATTCTTTAAGTTCTTAGCAGGATTTTTTTTTTCAATTCTTTCAATTCCATTCCTTTGGATATCCTTTTTCCATAATCTGCCAGTTTCTTTATGGAAAGCACATACTGTATTCGTGCAAGCTGCTTGACAAACAAAATCTGCCTTCTGTTGCCCTGGTAGTTGGCTAAAGCAGTGGCTTCCAGGTCACTGCGATAGACACAAGCCTTTGGGATTCCACAGGATTGGGCCGAGGAGCCCAGTCAGTCTTGATGGAATGACAAATCCACCAAAGGGCACCACTGGCTCCAAGCCCTTCAGTGTCAGGCCTGGGCTGGCTGCATACCACCAAGTTCCTTCAAAGGACTTTGGCGAACAGGTACTGCCAGAGTAAAGGGCTTTCGGTTCACCTGTTTGCAATAATAGCACCCCACCAGGCAGGTTTCCTTGGAAAGAGACAGGTGTGTGGTCCGGACAAGGGCCATATGTGGCCATGTGACCCTGATGGGGGAGCCCATTTTCTCCATTTTCCTTCTGCACATTGCTCTCCAAGTTGTCCAGCCTGTGCCCAGGGAGTCATATCGAAGTGTCATGAAGGCAGAGCTCCAGGCATGGGGCTGTGCGCATTCCTGCTGAGCCCAGCCAGAGGCTCAAGGGCTCCTGGGCCATAATTAGGTTTCCCAGGTAGGCACTGGGGGCCAGGATCTGGGATAGGGGCAGGGAAGTGCAGTGACTGAGGTCTGGTTCCCACAGAGCAGAGTGGAAGGCAGGAGGCCTTGGGTGTTGAAGTCCAGCCTGGCTGAGACTGTGCTCAGCAATCCAGGCTAGGCCTTGGCAGCCCAGGCAGACAATAAGCTTGCAAGGGAGCTGAGCCCAGGAAGCTGTGGGCAGCACATCCCTTGTCCAGGCCTCCTGGAGGCTTTCAACAACACCAGAGGCAGGCATGCATCAGGTGTGTCCCCAACCTTTCATACGTTTCCAGTGCCTTCTGGGAACTGGTGTTTCCTGTATGAGTGGATTGCAATTTACGTGCATTAATGCCGAGATTTGATAAGGGCATGTAACTCCTTTTACTAGTCTCTTTTATTTTAAAATGAAACTAATGGATTTGTCAGATTGACTGTTTTTTAACTCATTATTTGTCATTATGGGTTGCTCTAAAACATTCAGTGACATAAATGCTGTTGCAATCAGCATTTGACATCTTACACAATCTGTCTCCATGCCTGTAGTTTGTTCCAGATGTCCTTAAGCAAATTGTAATGTGTGAAAACTTCTACACATGCCCTAAAGGCTATGAATGGCTGGCGTTTGCATTCCTTTTTCTTTTTCTTTCCTTTTCTTATTTTTTTTTTTTTGACAGGCAGAGTTAGACAGTGAGAGAAAGACAGAGAGAAAGGTCATCCTTCCCTTGGTTCCCCCACAATTGGCGGCAATGGCCAGCACTCTGCACCGATCCGAATCCAGGAGCCAGGTGCTTCCTCCTGGTCTCCCATGCAGGTGCAGGACCCAAGCACTTGGGCCATCCTCCACTGCCTTCTTGGGCCATAGCAGAGAGCTGGACTGGAAGAGGAGCAACTGGGACAGAACCAGTGCCCCAACCAGGACTAGAACCCAGAGTGCCAGTGCCACAGGTGGAGGATTAGCCTAGTGAGCCACAGTGCCAGCCTGCATTCCATTTTTCTAATCAGTGCCAATGTGTAGTAAATTCTACCTGAGAATAAACTGATACCTAAACATTACTCCAAATAATGACAACAAGCTTCTATGACTGGTATAACAATATTTGTGCTGAAATAATAGGTCTCACATTTTATTTAATCACACATTGGTGTCTTCATTATCTAATTTGCATAATGACTAACTGTATACTTTAAAATTGAGTGTAAACTTCAGAATCAGGGTGAAATATTTAAAAATACTTTTGAAATACTAAATTACAAATAATGATTAAGTGAAAGTGAAACTTCCTGCTGTGACTACTTGTTATTATTGCAATATCTGGGCAATACTATACACTGCTATGATACAAGCCAAGTTTCCCCCTGGTCTTGATGATGTTTTTCTGATTATCCCTCAAATGTTTTCTGAGATTTGAATTTTTTTTAATTTTTATGCCTTTTAAGAAACCTTTAAGCCGGTGCCACAGCTCACTAGGCTAATCCTCTGCCTTGCGGTGCCAGCACACTGGGTTCTAGTACTGGTCAGGGCACCAGATTCTGTCCTGGTTGCCCCTCTTCCAGGCCAGCTCTCTGCTGTGGCCAGGGAGTACAGTGGAGGATGGCCCAAGTGCTTGGGCCCTGCACCCCATGGGAGATCAGGATAACCACCTGGCTCCTGCCTTTGGATCAGCGCAGTGCGCCAGATGCAGCGTGCTGGCCACAGTGGCCATTGGAGGGTGAACCAATGGCAAAGGAAGACCTTTCTCTCTCTCTCTCACTGTCCACTCTGCCTGTCAAAAAAAAAAAAAGAAAGAAAGAAAAGAAAACCTTAATAAAACTTTATATTAGAAAATAATAGTAAAAAAAAAATGAAGTGTCCTATTGTTTCTTTAGTATAGGAGTTGCAGAGACTCCAAAATCTGGCAAATGGATTGTTCTTCTGGACACTGATATAAATAAAATTTTTGTTGTGTTTTTCTCAAACATCTTATCATTTTTGATATAAAGCATATATTCTGGACCTAAGATATTTTAAATCAATATTTTAATAGTTTGTTTTTCTTCTGAAATACACTTCTTGTTTCACAAAATTTATTGTAGTATAGGGCAATACAATGTACAAGACAAAAATAAAATAATATGGCACTGCAAAACACAACTTTGGCAGTTTTTAGTCTAACACAGCAATCCAAACACTGGATTTCACTGTTGTTGATCAAGATAAAGTATTTAAATATGTATTTTTCTCTTTTTAAAATATTAACTTATTTGAAAGAGTTACAGAGAGAGGGAGAGAAAAGAAAAAGACAGATTTTCAATCTACTAGTTCTTTCCCCAGATGGCAGCAATGGGCAGGGCTGGGTTAGACTGCAGCTAGGAGCCAGGAGCTTCATCTAGGTCTCTCTCTCATGTGGGTAGCAGGGCTCAAATGCTTGTTCCATCTTCTGCTTTCCCAGGCCATATGCAGGGAGCTAGATCAGAAGTGGAGCAGCTGGGAACCAGAACTCACATGGGATGCCAGCATTGCAGGCAGCAGTTTCACCTGTCCATATTTCACCATTTTTGCTAGTAAATTGCTGAGATAGTCCTAAAGTCTGTTGCCATTTTTAGCACTAGGAAAATGGGAAAGCTGCAGCAAGGTGGTAGGATCCATAAACCAGAAGTCCTGTGTGGCTGGAAGACTGAATTAGACTCATAAAGGGAAGTAAAAATAAATGCAGAAATTGATGGCCTGTGGAAAAATACTATGATTTTTGGAATAATTATACTGTTATGATAACATAGGTAATTATAAACTGTGTAATATGGCATTAGAAGTGATTGAGAGATGGCAGAAGACAAGTTTATAGGACAGAGTTAAGACACTGAAAAGTCAGATGATGGAAAATGTCATCTATGTGGGAAAAAAAAATCACAGAAACTTTATGCCCTGAGAAATGTTGGAGAGGATGACAGCAGTCAAGAACAAAAACCTTCAAGGAGTGAGAGGGTGTGATACACAGACCAGTATTAGTTTTAATATGTAGGGGGTACTATGGAGTAGAAATCTGCAATGTGAAATATAAACTGGGTGCTTTTAGAAGGGAATCAGGGCGAGTGTTTTAGAGGTAATACTTAGGACCACGATTAATTCACACCACACCTTCAGATCTAGAAGTTGAGAGAGAAAACAGCATCCAATTCAGAAAACTACAAAATAGTCATGTGGAGCCTGGTGATGAAGAGCCTAGTCCCACTCCGTATTCTCTTTCTTACATTTATCTTACAATTTTTGGCACATTAAACTCACAATGGTGTCCAGCCTGTAAAGCTACTGGCTCTGGTACCAGCATCCCATATGGGTACCAGTTCAAGTCATGGCTGCTCCATTTCTGACCCAGATCCTTGCTAATGAGCCTGTGAAAGCAGCAGAGGATGGCCCAAGTTCTTGGGCTCTTGCACCCATGTGGGAGACCTGGAAGAAGCTCCTCGCTTTCTATGGACACAGCTGTGGCCATTGAAGCCATTTGAGGACTAAACCAGCAGATGTATTCTCTCTCTCTCCCTAACACTGCCTCTCTTGCTCTGTAACACTAACTTTCAAATAAATCATTTTAAAAACCCTCAGAATGATAACTTAATATATCTCCCCCAAAACAATGCTTTATATTCATTAAAACACTGCTTTGAAGTGTATATGTGAGCAAAAAACCTACCTGAGACCACCTAGCCATGAAAAGATAGACTCACAAGCATAAAGGGAGCAGAAAGTGATCCAATCTCAAGATAAGTGACTATCAGGTGGAAGCAGGGACCTCCCTTAGAGACTTGGCTCCTTTTATTCCAAGCAGAGATCTCTTCTTCCAGGGCCTTATTGGTTGAGAAACTTGGAAGGCACAGTCTAAACCTGATACATTGCCTAAGGCAAGGTGAGGGAGATGTAACAGGGATGGGTGTTGCTGGGCAGATCTAGGATGGGAGGAGGAGAGTTACATCCTAGTATCATCAAGGCTCAAGGAACTGAGTTGTAAGAGCACCCTGTAACAGATATCTTGTGGTTACAGGTTACAGAATTGCTGAAGGTTGCAGAGATAACAAGTGTTGCATGGTTTGCACAGAAAGTTCAGCAACTGAGCTACTTTAGGTTTGCAACGCTCTATACTACATGTTGTTGCAGCCTAGTGTCATGTCTGCACTAAGGGTAAACTAGGTCTTTTATGAAAATATATCATGGAAATTTTACACAATATACAACTCTTTTAAATCTCAAAAACAAAACAAAACAAAACAAAACACGTATGGGGTTATTGTCATCCTCATTGGCACATCAGGATATGCACCAAGAGTAGGATAAGTCATCAATGCTCAAAAGTAGGTCTTACATATCCAACAGGATTCTGTTCACTAGCAGAGTTACAGAGCAAAATCCCCAAATCCACAGAGGATCTCTCCTAAACTTAACATGATGTTTGAGATGAAAGATTTCTGCAACTATGCCTTGACCCACTTTACCCTGTTGTTATAGGCCTCTATATAGTTAGAGGTTGCATAGTTTAGGGTACGATGAATGTCTGATATGTCTGCTCGTGGCCTTAAGCTCACCCACCCTTGATTGATAAGAACATTTGAATGCTCTTATTGGAAAACATCAACATTATTATCCGAGAAATTTGTGTTTATTTCTAAAATACAGTTGTGCATTTCTGTAAGCTATGAATTTTCCCTCAAATTTACATTTCAAATATTTGTAAACCATGATGTTTCATCTTTAGTTTACAATATGTAAATTTGTATATATTTTTTCTTTTACTAATATGTCCCTGTAAGTCATTTGTTTCATCATTTAAGTTGTTCATTTGGTATCCCTCCATGGAGCCCACACATTTATTTCAGAAAGTTGCCAAGAGTTCAACAGGATTCCAGAGATCTGCTTCCCTGAAATACTGGCAGACATAGAATCTGTATTCTATTGTTTTTCTCTATGTTTCTCTTCAGGACACCATTTTACAATTAATGTATAGCTAAGTCATTATTTTTTCTTCCGAATTTTGTTTGCCATTGGACTGAATGGGAATTTTAGTTAATGCATTTTCATTATGTACTTAGTAAAATTGTATTCTATGATGTATACTTTCCACTTAGGAATCCCAGAATCACCTAACTTTACTTCCTGCTAATGACATTAATATACTATTAATTGATATTTTAATAATGTGTACATATCTATTAACTAATAATGCAGTGCACAAATCCTTATTGTTAAATTTCACATTTTTCTTTTGGGGTATTAGTTCATTGCCACATGGGGACTATCATCTCTTTTCTAACTGTAATTATTTTGATTTGTCTATTTTTGACTCTTATGTATGCTGGCATTTTTATGCTTCCAGCTTATTTGTCAGTTTAAACTACAGAAAGTTACAGCATCTTTCTCTCTTCATCTTATCAAAGTAACCCATGCTCTGAATCACATACATACACACACACTACAAAATTAGATAAACATAAAGCTCCTTTCAAAGCTGTGGTAATATCACTTTATTAGATTAGTTACTTAATTGTTTTCCATCTTGTGTCAGAGTACTGTGAGTTTGGTGAAGGCAGGAACACCCAAAATATTGTTCTCTAATGGATGACCAGCTCCAACCATGGTGCTTTAATAGTAGCAGACAGTACGTTTGCTACATTTGTGCATGCATGCTTGATTGAAAAACTCTGCTGGTAGATGAATCTTTTTTATATTTAAAGTAACATGTTCTTCTGTTAGCCCCTTTGTCATTTACTAAACTTTATCTACTTGATCTACTGTTGTATTGGCTTATGAATCATGGTTCAAAGGACATGTTCTTTAAAAGCAGTGAGTACTTTAATGTTGGCAAATTCTAAAAGCTAATTGAATAAATGACCTACTGTTTCCGTAGCTCTCCTATGGTCACTTTGAAAGGAATAATTATACTTTAGTTTAAAGGATAAAATTAAAACAGCATAGTGGTAACTTGCTTTAGAAGATAGTTTCAAATTGTTGAAACTATCATTTTATTTCCAAGGGATGGCAAGGAAATATTTGCAGCCATATCAAAACATTTGATGTTTTTGATTGTCTGGTGTAAGAGATGCTGATAGTCCTTTGATCTGCTAATTCCCCTGACACTCACTCACAGATGCAATACCAGCAATAGGATTCCTCTAACTATGACTTTTTTTCCTCCTACCACTGTGCAAACACATCTGTTGAACCCATTAATGTAATGCAAATGAAAGGTAACACCTAGGAGTTTTAACCTGGAAATCTGTCCAGGAGCTGTGGACCCTAGAAACAGCTAATGCTTTATATAGTTGTTTGTGTGCTGCTTATCTGTGTTTCATTGCATCCTGCTACTTATCTTTGTAAGTGAATATTGACTTCCTTAAATGTCCCTGTGGCTCTAAAACAGTTTCTATTATCCTGATCCTACTACTTGTGTGATTTTCACTCCTGGTTTTAAAATGCTAACAAGAGGCTGGTACCTTGGCTCAATAGGATAATCCTCTGCCTGCAGCACCTGCACACCAGGTTCTAGTGCTGGTCAGGGCACCGGATTCTGTCCCAGTTGCCCCTCTTCCAGGCCAGCTTTCGGCTGTGGCTGGGAGTGCAGTGGAGGATCGCCCAAGTGCTTGGGCCTTGCACCCCATGGGAAACCAGGAGAAGCACCTAGCTCCTGGCTTCGGATCAGTGTGGTGCACTGGCCACAGCATGCTGGCTGTGGCAGCCATTGGAGGGTGAACCAAAGGAACACCTTTTGCTCTCTCTCTCTCTCTCACTGTCCTCTCTGCCTGTCAAAAAAAAAAAATAATAAAAAAATTAGAAAAATAAAATGGTAACAAGAACCTCTCTTTCTAAAAAGGTATGTAATAAAAAGATTTTGATAAAAACTATAAAATCTAATTTGTTGTGTTTTATGAAATAAAAGAGAACTCTTGGAAGGTGGTTTTGTTTAATGATTGATGATTTTTTTTTTCGTTCCTGGGGGCCTCCTAGGTTTCCCCCACCTCCTTTGGGCCGGGATGAGGTACAGCCCCAGGAAACCTGTGCCATCTTGCACGTGGGAGACCCGCCCATGGGCAGCCAACTCCCTAGGCACACAGCCGTGCCTGACCCTGCAGCCTGCCTGGATGGCTAGAGGCACAGAGACAGGAGGTGTCATTGGGCAGAGTGCACTCCCAAAACCTCCGCTGACTGCCCCCAGGAGGGAGGGTGCAGCTGGCTGCACCTCGGCTGGCTCCCTCCCTCTGGTCTGGCATTGGGAACCCAGCCCCACTTCTGTCCCCTGTGTTCCTGGCCTCCACAGCACTCTTGGGAGCAGCTGGGCCCCCCTCGGCTTCCGTACACCATTCACCCATGGAGCCTGCCTGAGCCCTGGCTCTAGGAGGCTGCCCAGGTGGTGGTACCAAGTGACCCCAATTAATTTTTAGGTTTTTTTTTAAACCTCCGTGCTTGCGTATACTCTTTCAAGAGCAGTTATAATGGCAAAATAAATTTTTGTATTCTTATTTAGAGGTTTGTTTGAATAAATAAGTATCTTAAAGCAATAATTTTGAAACTGAAACTTAATCATAACAAATAGGATTTTTTTTATTTTTTATTGTGGCAAAACACATATAATATAAAAATATACTATCTTACCCATTTCCAGGTATGTAATTAGTAGTGTTAAACGTATTCATAAGGATCCACCATTACCGCCATCCATGTTCATATTTTTATTTTGTACAACTGAAATTTTATTTACTCACTAAACAGTACCTCCCTATTCCTCTCATTATGAAGGCTTTATATACTTTGTCTCTATAAATTTAGCTACGTTAAGTGCCTAATGTAAATTAAAATGCATATTTATCTTCAGTAACTGGCTTTTTTTGTTAGCATAATGTCCCTAAGGTTCATCCATGTAGCATATGTTAGAATTTGATCTCTTAGTAAGGCTACACAATCTTCCATTTGTATGCATTTTGATATTTGCATATCCATTCATCCATGAAAAGATTCTCAATGTTTTGCATTTGTGCAAGATATTAGTGTGAGACCCTATACTCTCTTCATCTGGTCTTTCCCCATAGTGTAGTTGCTGGATGCTCTAATGTTTTGGTGGAATTCTCAAGGTGTACTCCAGAGCAACAGGAGTATTGTCCCTGCTCTTTAGTGGCACCTAAGATCCTGATTTCTCCAAAGCTTTTCTAAAGCTTGATATTTCTGTTTTGATAATATCCATCTTAATATTTATGAGGTGGCATTTTGCCTTAGTTTTTATTTGCATTTTCCTAGTTATTACTAATGTTGAACATTTTCATGTGCTTGTTGGACACTTGTATATTTTCCTTCAAGAAACATATATTTAATAATTTTTTTTCACTTCTTTAGACTTTTATTTAGTAAATATAAATTTCCAAAGTACAGTTTATGGATTACAATGGCTTTTCCCTCACAAAACTTCCCCCCACCTGCACCCCTCTCATCTGCCACTCCCTCTCCCATTTCATTCACATCAATATTCATTTTCAATTATCATTATATACAGAAGATCAATTTAGTATATATTAATTAAAAACTTCATCAGTTTGCACCCTCACAGAACATAAAATATAAAATACTGTTTTGGTACTAGTTATAGCATTAAATCACAATGTACAGCACATTAAGGACAGAGATCCTACATGAGGAGTAAGTGCACAGTGACTCCTGTTGTTGATTTAACAAATTGACACTATTATTTATGGCATCAGTAATCACCCTAGGCTCTGTCATGATTTGCCAAAGCTATGGAAGCCTTTTGAGTTCACCGACTGATCATATTTAGACAAGGTCATAGTCAAAATTGAAGTTCTCTCCTCCCTTCATAGAAAGGTACCTCCTTCTTTGATGGCCCGTTCTTTCCACTGGGGTCTCAATTGCAGAGATCTTTCATTTAGTTTTTTTTTTCCCAGAGTGTCTTGGCTTTCCATGTCTAAAATACTCTCATGCTCTAATGGGCTCTTGAGCCAGATCCAAATGCCTTAAGCGCTGATTCTGAGGCCAGAGTGCTGGTTAGGACATCTGCCATTCTATGAGTCTGCTGTGTATCCTGCTTCCCATGTTGGATTGTTCTCTCCCTTTTTTATTCTTTCAGTTACCACTAGCAGACACTTGTCTTGTTTGTGTGATCCCTTTGATTCTTAGACCTATCAGCATGATCAATTGTGAACTGAAATTGATCACTTGGACTAGTGAGATGGCACTGGTACATGCCACCTTGATGGGATTGTATTGGAATGCCCTGGCATGTTTCTAACTCCACCATTTGGAGCAAGTCTGATTGAGCATGTCCCAAATTGTACATCTCCCTCTCTTATTGCCATGCTTATATTTAATTTATTCATGTTTTAATCAGTTATTTATTGAGTTTTATTAACATTCTTTCTATATTCTGGGTATTAATTTACTGTATGATTTGCAAATAGTTTTTCTTATTCCCTGAGTTCCTTTTTCACTATTCAGCTAACATATTTTGATGTGCAATTTTTTTAATTTTTCTGAAGTCAAATTTGTCAAATTTTGTTGTTGCTGTTGACTGTGCCTTAGTTGTCATAGTTAAGAAATCATTGTCAAATAAGTCTAATGCAATGAAACATTTGACCTATATCTCTTTCTATGAGTTTTGTAGTTTTAGGACTTAGATTAAATTTGATGCCTTTTGAGTTAATTTTTGTAAATGATGTTAGATGAGTGTTATTCTTCTGTGTGTAGATATGCATTTTCTCAGAACCATTTGTTTAAATGGTCTTAGCATGTGTTTCATAAATTATTGTACCATGTATCCAATGATTTGTTTCAGTGCTCTCTGTTCTTTTTAAATATAGATTTGTTTATTTGAAATAGTTGCTGGACAGAAGGAAAAAACAAAGCAAGACATATTTTCCATCTGATGGCTCACTCCAAAAATGACCACAATACCAGAATTGGGACATGCTGAAGCCAAATGCTTAGAAATCCATCCTGGTCTTGTATATGAATGTCAGTGACCCAAGCACTTGAGACCTCTTCCTCTGCTTTCCCAGGTGAATTAGCAGTAAGTTGGACCAGTAGTAGTGCAGCTAGGACTCAAACTGGAACTCATGTGAAACGAACTCAGACACTCCATATAAGATGCAATTTTTCCAAGAAGAATCAACTTCCAGGCCAGTTCCTCTTCTTCAAATGTTTAAGTTTCCATTATACAAGTCTTTAATCTCCATGGTTAAGTAAAGTTATTTCTTTATAACTTTTGATGCCATGAAACATGTGGTAGATTTCATAAATTGTCCTCAGACTATTTGTTGCTAATACTTTTATGTCTTGAGTTTGTGACTTGTAACTTTCTGAATTTATTAGTCCTTTTATGATTGTATGTATGTGTGTGGTCTTTAGTGTTTTCTACATATGAGAAAGCATAAGATCAAGCTGTCTGCAAACAGTTAAATATTCTACTTTCTAATGTGAATGCCCATCATTTTTTTCTTGTCCAATATATCTGTCTAAAACTTCTGTTTTATTTGGCTTTGATGGTTATATTTGTGTCTTTCATCAAATTTGGGGTGATTTCAACATTATTTCTGTCAATACAATAGTCACTCATTATGAATGGTTTTCATTCCATTCTTTGAGTTTCCTGTGGTAGACTACAATCTGAAAATGTAACACGGGCAATTCTAGAAATGATTCATAAGTTTTAGACTGTATGCTATTTTGAATAGTGTAGTGCTATCTTGTGATTGCATCCACCTGGGACATGAATCATCTCTTTGTCAAAAAATTATATTTATGCTGTAGATTCTCCCAACCATTACACTCTGAGTGGCCATCTAAATGATATTGTGTTATTAATGTTTGTGTTGAAGTCATCCTTCTTTTCCTTACGATGGCCCGAAAGCACAAGGTAATGGTGCTGGCCATTTTGATATGACCATTAAAACCCATAAAATACCTCCTTTAAGTGAAAGAGAAAATTACTGACAATAAAAAAAAGTTATGTGTTGAGGTTCCTAAGATGTACTGTTAGATGTGATCTGTGAAATTGTGAAGAAGTGACAATAAATTTGCTCCTGCTGCTTTGGTGGTTGCTTTGTGGGCATTCTATACTGCATGCACTTGGTTATGTATATACTCTGGTATATTACCATGGAGTATGACATATCAACTGCAAGTAAGAAACTACTCATGGAAAACACAGTATTGATTCAACATTTAAAATAATGAAGTTTTTAAGATGAAAACAAAAATAAGGATATGCAAATTGGCAGAGGCCACAGTAGAGAGCTGGACTGGAAGAGGGACAACCAGGACAGAATCTGACACCCCAACTGGGACTAGAACTTGGAGTGCTGGTGCCACAGGTGGAGGATTAGCCTATTGAGTCATGGTGCTGGCCAGGAAGAACTCTTTTAATGTCCAACTGGCTATATCTCTGGGACTATAGTATAACTGCATGTTTTGTAATCCATGGAGTTTGAAGTCATTTGCCTTGATAGCAATAGGAAAGTAACACATGACTGCAAGGGGATCTCTTATGTTCACCTAATCCCAGCATTCCATCCTTAGCATCATCTTGTAAAATGGGTTCTAGGAATAATATCTTGTATATGATTATCTATGCAGTTGGTTAATAATTTTAAATCATTTGTAGAGTGAATTTATGTAAAAGAACAACTAGATTAGAAAGCAATGTGTTTAAGATTGTTTTTATCCATTCAACAGTGGGTCAACTGAATTACAATTGTCCACCAAGAGTTAGTTACTTTTTTTGTCTTAATTTTAATGTGAAACTGTGCTTCCCAATCTCTCCTAAAAATAAGTCTTGGAGGCATCTATATAATTTTGCAGTATTAAAATACTGTTATACATAATATTGCTGAATATAAAAGGGCTATCTGAACTGATTTGGAAGCATTTTTTCATGCAGATATCTATGTATGCATAGCAGTCATTTTACTAGAATTTGACAAGTGCTTTCTAATTAGGTGCTTGAAAATATGAACAAACATTAACCATAAGGGAAGTATAATGATAAAAATTTCACAAAAGAAAATGAAAACTGTTAATATGCAAACATAGAAGGTGTAAAATGAAATCCTAAACTGAATGCCTTGAATGTATCTCAGTTGTATGTATTTGATAATTGTAATAGATAAACTACAGAAAATACTATTAATTTTATTTTCCAAAAATGCTATATCATGTGATAATTACATAACTGTATTCAATTTGCCAGTCACTTTTTATATAAAAAGATATATATATATATATATATATATATATATATATATATATATATATATATATATATCTTGGGGTACAGTATATCTTTCAATATGTATATGTAATGTGAACTGATCAATAAGAGCAACCAGCACTTTTCCTTCTCTCTCTTTATTTTATGATTGAAGCTTAGAGTTGATCTGCTCTGTTTACTCAGAAAATATCTAAAACAAAATGGATGGAACTGGAGGACATCATATTAAGGGAAATAAGCCAGACATAGAAAAACAGAGACTACATGTTCTCCATCATATGTGGAGCTAAGAGCAAGAATCCAACCCCCAATCTAAACACAGAGTGGTGGCTACTAGAGGCTGGAAATGGTAGGAATAAATAAGTACCAAATTAAAATGCTGAACATGATACACTAAATCAATATTTGGTTGGAGGAGTAAGTTCTTAGTGTTACATAGCATAGTGAAGTGACTATAATTCAAAATAACCAGTATAAATCTTATCAAATAGAAATAGCTCCAATTCTCCAGTCATAAAGTAATGTCAAAGAAGGGTCAATGTTAACTACCCTGATTTGATTAGTACATGTTGCACACATGTGTTGAAATGTTACAATTTTGCCCTATGTATTGTACAACCATGATTAATTTTAAAAAGGATGGATGAACTGTCCAGTGGAGCTGAACTTGGATCTAAAATATATGTGTATTATATTGATAACACTGATGTAAAGCCAAATGATGACCATGAAGGATTTAGCAGTCTAAGACCACATAAGTCTTTTAACCATTATGAATGTTAACATCCTTCTTTTAATGCATAGATAATTGGAATCCATAGCATATGAAATGATATACATGAAAAAGAAGGGCATATGGAGTCTGTGTTTTCACCAGGCCACTACCCTCATATACATGATGATGTGAATCTATAGCATTTAAATTCTATGTTGAATACTTTCACAATTAGATAGTTAACACAGACAACAATGCTGCTTTTGGAAATTTAATCCAAGGGCTATTCTAGGGATTCAAAGCCAGATTTATTTTAGGAATTTAAGGTCCAACCTACAGTTTTAGTACAATTTTAGTCCAATTATTTGGCTTAGATGTTCAAGCATTTTCATTGTCCCTTCCTAATCAACCAAGGGTATTTTGTATCCCCAAAGCTCAAGAAAACCCCTACTGTTTCAGCATAAAGTTTAAGGATTATAATCTAAAACTGTACATAAATAACTGTAAATTTTTGAAAATAATTTGACCAGTAAATGATATTTTCTAAAAGCTGGTACCTTTTCAACTTCTAGAGATTTTAGCTCCCACCTGCATTAGGGTTTATGGGGATACCCATGTATGCATATGTTTGTCCCTGAAGATGTACCATATATCGCATCCCTACTATAACTGGAGAAGTGTGCATTCACCTGTGTGTTCACAAGCTCAGGGAAGTGAAAGGGTGGCTTTCTGTTGTTTTACACTGCATCCATGAACTACCTGATTTTCTTCCTGCCATTAAAATTTCTGCCCTCCAGCCAAATAATGTACAATGAAATCATCAGAAGGTGACATAGGAAAGTGTCTGTGTTTCATAGAGAAGTGTACAGAAAGATATATCTGTTAACAACCAACCCTGAGGGACTACATGGAGGTGACTGCAACAGAGATGGGTATTGCAATTTATATGATTTAACATGTCCTAGAGATCTACATTCAGTCCCTGAGCCTTTGTTGCTCCGAGGAAACCAATACACTGAAGAATGATGATTTTTGGCTAGTGCTGTGGCTCACTAGGCTAATCCTCCACCTGTGGCACCAGCACTCTGGGTTCTAGTCCTGGTCAGGGTGTCAGTTCTGTCCCTGTTGCTCTTCTCCCAGTCCATCTCTCTGCTGTGGCCCAGGAAGGCAGTGGAGGATCGCCCAAGTGCTTGGGCCCTGCACCTGCATGGGATACCAGGAGAAAGTACTTGGCTCCTGGCTTCGGATCGGTGCAGAGTGCTGGCCATTGCCGCCATCTTGGGGGGTGAACCAATGGAAGGAAGGCCTTTCTTTCTGTCTGTCTCTCTCTCTCTCACTGTCTAACTCTGCCTGTTTAAAAAAAAGAATGATGGTTTTTCTTACTTTGGTAGCAAATTCTAGAGTATATGCATATTTGGTCAATTCCTTAGTTTACCATTTATCTACACACAATGATTATTAGAGTTTCAATTAGGAACACTACTAATAGAATAAAACAATCATATAGTTTGTAAAAGAACTTGGTGTATGCATCTGTTTATATGTCAGATGCTGGGAAGCATTTTTAACAGGTATGAGAAGGCAGAACCATATGTAGATCTTTCAATAGTCCCAACTGGACAAGATGATGTCTTCTGGAGCTATACTAAACTGACTATTGCTCCTGCTCTTGTACCTCTGTGCTGCTACTTAATCTGCCTCGTTCCTGTGTTTAATGTGGATCCTGTTCCAATACTCCTATTCTCCTGTCTCTATCCACTTGGCATTGTTCATCCCAACATCTTGTTTGTAGACCTGACTACATTGTCTCTCTAGTCAATGAGCCCATGACATACACAATCTTCATAAATACTTATGCTCTGGATAGTATATATATTTTTCATTTAAAAAATGAGACATCTGGTGTTAAATTGGAAATGGCATAGAAAATTAATTAATTTTTTAAAAAATATTATGTAGGGTCTCTGTCTTTAATGTGCTGTACACTGTTATTTAATGCTATAACTAGTACTCCAACAGTATCTTTTTCACTTTGTGTTGCTATATGGGGGCAAACTGTTGAAATCTTTAGTTAATATATACTAAACTAATCTTCTGTATATAAAGGAAATTGAAAATGAATCTTGATGTGAATGGAAGGGGAGAGGGAGCAGGAAAGGGGAGGGTTGCAGGTGGGAAGGAAGTAATGGAAGGGGGGAAGCCATTGTAATCCATAAGCTATATTTTGGAAATTTATATTCATTAAATAAAAGTTTAATAAAAGGTAAAAAAAATGAGACACCACCACTTCTGTTGTTCTCTATTCCTGAGACAACCTTTTGTTGTTTATACAGTTGGCATAATTGTACAAATCCTTTAAAATCTGTAAATTGTTATATTTCTGAATTTTCCTATACAAATTCTCCTCTCCACATAAAACAAATAAGAAATTTACTGGTAGATAACAAAACTAGCATTTGAAAATTTAAACTCAAGTATTATTAAAAGAAAATATATGTACCTCCTGGTTAAGAAAATACTTAAAAAACACAATTTGATAAAAATGCAGAAATGCAACTATAATAATAGTATGTATTCTTCCCTAGTTACTGTAAAGAGAATGAGAATGCAAGTCTAAAACTAGAAGATACTTGAACACATTTACTGATAAGATGTGAATACCCATAACATAAAGGGAATTTTAGAGCTATCAGACCAGAAAATTAAATGACAGAGACTGACACAGTACATGAAGAACAAGACCTAACATACTGCTGCCTCCAAAACTACATTTTAAATATAAAGACATATGAAGGGGATGGATCTGAGGCCAAGTTTGTCAAAGGACAGCAAATTTCATTCATATTGTTATAAGTTAAAGTGTTCTATTGTACAGCATCCTGATACTATTTAATGGCACTATATTCATTGTAAAAGTCACTGAGAGATTAAATATTATAGATCGTTTTAATAAAGAATAAATTGTTTTGATAAAGATACATGTATAATAAAATGCACGGAGAAATCAGCTTGACTTAGCTATTTCACATTGACTTATATATTCCACATATACATTTCTTAAAACCATCTTTTACTGACAAACATATTCAATCTGGCTAGTTTGAGATATAAAATTAGGTATTTTAAAAGATAAAAAAAATTCAAATGGCTTAAAGTTATGTGTAAAGACCATTGCAAGACCATTTAAAAGAAGAGGTTAATTATATTCCTATAGACTAATCAGGCCTTAGGTCAGAAAAAAATTACCATGGCTACTGAAATATCATAATGATAAAGGAGATAGTTCTCCTTATGTGTATGAACTTAACAGTGTACCAAATTACATGAGGCAAAGATTACAGAATTACAAGGAAAAATATATGCACTAATGATAATTAGCATGAATAAATAGTAGAGTATAAATTCAAATGTGGTAATGAGTACTTAACAGTATATAATCATAGAGAGGTGCTACTTAATATTAGAGGGAAAAGATAAATTCTATCACTCCAAATATTGACAAATCACAAGAATAAGTAAATATACCCGCATAAACACATCCTACTAAATTTAACTTGATACACAACCTACAACCCAATTTTTCCCACCACATAAAAAATTACCATGCATTGTCATGAACAAGAATGACACTGACAACACCTTCAAAAATAAACTTGAAAAAAGCCAAGTCCCCTAAGCAGTTGAATGAGTGCATTTCTAAAACACAGCTTCAGACAGCAGCACACATGCACAAAAGTGAAAAATATTTCCAATATAATGTCAAAATTGCAATAGAGTAAAAGCCAAGCAAAGTTCCTCTTTGGTAGAAATGGTACAGTAAAAATCACAACCAAAAAGAAAAAGGAGAACCAAACCGAACCAAACCGAAAGAAAAAAAAGAAGAAGATTTTGCCACTTCTGGGTTCAAAAGACATTTGAACTCACCAAGGCCCATTGATCCATCTGTGTGGGTCCCTCTGTTCCTTTTTCAAGTTATCAGGAAGCAAACACTTCAAGAATTCTCCTTCCTTTTCCACAAACATTATAATCCTATCTAACCAGGTTAAATTCAAGAAAATGAAACACTTATGCACAAATCATATAACTAATTCCTAAATTGGTAGATTAAAAGGAATTAAGTGACATTAAGACTCTACACGAGATGTGAAAGGGGACCAGCTCAGAGAAGACACCTACTTCATCCCATCTGAATCTCTTGTGAAAATTCAGTTCCCATTATCAGAAATTAAAGGGGTCTCATTTCAGGGGCCATTAGGTCTCTCCATCAAGAATGGCTGAAGACATACATA
The DNA here is from genome assembly GCF_033115175.1 of Lepus europaeus. Taxonomy (NCBI): domain Eukaryota; kingdom Metazoa; phylum Chordata; class Mammalia; order Lagomorpha; family Leporidae; genus Lepus; species Lepus europaeus. The sequence goes on from NC_084851.1 coordinate 9,438,292, forward strand.
AGTGAGTTCTCTCCAGGGGGTCTACTATGAAAGCCAAACTGAGTTGTCATCTCTTAGAGGCTCTTCCTGAGTCCACTTTGTACTCTGCACAGCTTCAGGACTCTGCCATTCAGAACTTACTGCCTTTGAACCTTAGACCATAACTTGAAGCTAAAATAAAACGGTTTTCTTTCCAACTTATTCATCTGTGGCACTGTGTTTTTAGGCAAAGCAAATGGGCTCAACCTCTAGGAAGCACCACGCTGTTTGGCTGCAGGACAGAAAATTCAAGGGATTCAGATAACCACTAAGGAGATAGGACTGACCCAGGACAACACAGATCACAGTTTCTCCCACATGAACCCCACACCTGCAGTCCCGGTTCTCCTCAATGGGTCTCCAGTCCTCACCACACAATGGGGAAGACACAGGACTGCAGGTGTGGAGCTGCCCAGAGAGGGCTCAGGGACCTAGCCAAAGTCACTGCTTGTAGATATGGGATGGGATAGCTGAGGTCCTGGGTCTTGGCCAAGCCCACATCCCCTGGACTTTGGAGGGGAGGGGAAGCATTTAATGAGGAGATTCCAGAGCAGGAAGCTCGGGTCTGTAAATCCTAGAGCTGACCACTGGGAGGACTGGATTTGACTACAGTCATTTCTAGTAGATTTCCATCAGATATGCCCAGCCCCCTACACTCACCATTTCCAGCTTCCGAGGGGTTAGTATGTCCTCTTTGTCAGGTCCTGCTGTGAAAATAAAGCCATGGAAAGCCAAGCCTGAGCGACTCACCACCTTTCTCTTTCTGTCAGCCAAGCCCATCTGGAACTACCGCTGTGCCCCAAAGGGCTTTTCTGTGACATGGGTGCCTGATGATTGGACAGTTTGTGAAACCTGAGTATGCAAGATGTCACAAAAGACACAGCCAATCAGAATCCTCTCTGTCACAGGAAAGCTCCTTTGTGTTCTGCTGAGTAAACTGGGGTGAGGTGTGAGGTTTGAGTTCCGGTTTGAAGCCGCCTGTTTCTGCTTGGCTCTTGGCCTTCTTACACCTGATGGTAGATCCCATTCCTGCCAGTCCCTCCTGGAGTCCCTCCTGGCCGCACATGTCCGAGACCCTGCTAGTAAATTGTGATCTGGAGCTTGCAGGAGCCTGCTGCAAGTAAGTTGCAATCCACTGAACGTTCATTGGCTTCTGGACTTTATTTTTATTATTATTTTATCTATATTCTCAACTCACTTGTATTCCTTAATACTGCTTGGTTGATATCTCTTTATGGATATTACATAGATTAGTCTTCTTTTGGTTAATTTTTCTTTTAAGCTTTTGCATACTAGTCTGCTTTTGTCATTTAATAGTATTTTTATTTGTTTTTTGGTGGCACATAGTACTTCTTTGAATTTTATTTATTGATTTCGGATCCAGTAATTATTTGAATTTTGTATTTGGGCTTAGATTATGTTGGGATACCTATATGATAGTGTGACTTACATATGTTGTTGTATAAAGAAGATCCTTATACCTTGTGTTTCCAGGACTATACCTCCAGTACAATGTTAGAGACAGGTAGTGAGCAGCGGCAACCTTGTCTGAGTCCACTCAGAGGGAAAAAGCTTTCAATGATTCCATATTACTGTGTATCATGTTTGTGTATCATGTTTGTTGTGGGTCCATTGTAGGCAATCTTGATCAGATAAGGAAGTTACCGTTTCTGTATTGTTCTAATAGTTGTTTATTAATAGGTACATGCCAGAATTTATTAAACAGTTTTAAACATTTAAAGTTTAAACATTTAATCAAACATTTAATTTAATGGCTTAACCTGCTGCACCGCAGCACCAGCCCCGGGATATAAGACCTTGACATATAAAAGCATGATAACTATTTTCTGGAAAAAAAAGTTATGAGTACTTATTGAAATTGCCATTTAAAATTGATATTTTACATTCCATAAAATGTTTTTTAAAAACCCAATAGAAGAATGTATTTTTTATATATGACACTAGATACACATTAGGCAGTACTACAAACATTAATTCTTTAAACATCACAGTTGTTATGGAAATAGATAAATTGTTTCTTTGTGCTGCAATTTTTCAATCTTGTTTTTTGTAATCTCTTACACAATATTAACAAAACTGCACCTTCCATTTGTTGTGACTATCCACACCTTTTTATGTAAAAGAATCATAGAGGAAATAGTTTATGTGATGTTATATATGGGAAAATACTTAGGAAACTAAAATTCCATAAAATAGCAAATTAAATTGTGTTAGTTTTTTAAAAATATATTTTTGACTATTGTTAGTCATAAACAATCATCACCAAAGACAAAAACTAGACAAATTTGTTGTCATTCTTTATGAGATTTTGTATTATAATTAAGTTCCAATTTGTTACTGAAAAAAGAAATAGGAATATAGAAATTCCTTTTGTGCATCATTTTTTGAAATCCTAATCATCCTTTTTAAAAATAATTTAGGTAGAGTGATAAAAACTAGAATAGCTACACCAAGAGTTTAAGACATTGCTGAATGGATTCCCACCTTGCCTGTCAGGGACATCTTCTGCATTAAGTCATGTGACCTTCCCCAGTCTAAATGGCTGAGCCCTCTCCCTCAGATTCTGTCCCATCTGTTCTGATGGATGCCTTACCTCATTAAGTCTTGCTACTTTGCTTACAAAAAGAAGATGTGATTATTGAAAGGCAAATTTAAAGAGAGAGATTAAAGCGGAAGGGAGGAAGGAAGGGGGAAGGTAGAGAGATAGAGGGACTGAGAATGAGAGAGACAGAGAGAGATCTCATCCACTGATTGACTTTCAAAATGGCTACAATATCTGGGACCAGGCCAGGAGCTTCAAACACCTACCAGGTCTCCCACATGGGTGTAAGGGTCCCAAGCACTTGATGTGTCTTCCATTGATTTTCTTCCTGCATTAGCAGGGAACTGGGTGAAAAGTGGAGCAGCCAGGACTCAAACCAGTGTTCACAGATGCTAGTGTCACTGGTGGCAGCTTGACTTGCAGCACTGAAATGCTGGCCCCTTAACTAAATTATTGATTTAAATTTTTCATTAGTCATGCTATAGGAAGGATGAAAAATATATCTCTGGTAACTAGAGAAATCCATATTTTAAAATTAATATTGAATTAAAAAGTGATCAAGAAGTATACATTCAAAATAAGGGAAATATATTACACATCTCAATTAATAAAAATTACTGTTACATAATCATATTAATCAATTAACATAATTTATTTTTAAGTAAAATATTTCATTTTGTGAACTTTGAAAGTCAGTTATTCATCTAATTTTCAATTTGAAAACACACTTCATTACTCAATGAGTACTCATACAAGTAAGAAGAAAAACATGAGTGACTATCACAATATACAACTTTTGTCTTTCATTATTTTCTGTTTTCCTGAATGAAAGGAATAACATTAAATAATAAACTGCTTAGGAGTTCAGCAAAGAATTATATTTTTTTCAGAAAAACAGAAATTGTCTCCATCCTATAGAAGATAAAGGATTTCCAAAGGTATTAAAAAGTAGTAAGGAAATATGACAAAATAGCCAATTCTAGACAACTGTCAATTTACTTATAAAATGGAGCATATTTTTGTGCTTTTAAAAAATTGAAGCTAATATAAACTCTAAAATGGCCTTATGTGTAGAACATACATACATGATGTTTTTAAATTTATATGTGGTAATCTAAATTAGGCATATATGTGAATATATAATTACATAATATCAAAAGGCTAAAGGTAATATTTGGTAGTGTGGATGGATTTTTTACCTAATGTAGGATCATAATCATATAAAAATACAAATAAATAAAAAGATCATTAATTTTTTTTATTTCAGCCGGCGCCATGGCTCACTAGGCTAATCCTCCACCTTGCGGCGCTGGCACACCAGGTTCTAGTCCCGGTCGGGGCACTGATCCTGTCCCGGTTGCCCCTCTTCCAGGCCAGCTCTCTGCTGTGGCCAGGGAGTGCAGTGGAGGATGGCCCAAGTGCTTGGGCCCTGCACCCCATGGGAGACCAGGAGAAGCACCTGGCTCCTGCCATCGGATCAGCGCAGTGCGCCGGTTGCAGCGCGCTACCACGGGGGCCATTGGAGGGTGAACCAACGGCAAAAGAAAGACCTTTCTCTCTGTCTCTCTCTCTTCTTTTTTTCAACTATCCACTCTGCCTGTCAAAAATTTAAAAAATTTTTTTTGATTTCTTTTAAGAAAATAAAAAATAATAAAAAATCTAAGACATTGCATTTATTTAGGAAAACATTATATCTACACTATATTAATTTTAAACTTTCATGAAATTATGTAAACAAAAATGAATCATCCAATGACAATGGACATAGACTAATATAGAGTTATTCTGTAAGAGGAAACTTAAAGTGAGAAACAAATGGAGCTGTGGCATCTCAATAGCAGTTAGTGTAATACAAATTACAATACTGAGTTTTTTTGGATTGTTAAACAAAAAGATTTCTACTGTCAAAAGCATTGGTAAAAATGTATATTACAGTGCTGGTGCCAATACATAGCAGGTATAGATGCCACTTGCAGGGCTGGCATCCCATATGGCCATTGGTTCGAGTCCTAGCTGCTTCACATTTAATCCAGCTGTAGGGAAACCTGAAGAAGCTCCTGGCTCCCAGCTTCAGATAGCCACATGTCTGGCCATTATGGCCATTTGAGGAGTGAACCAATGGACAGAAGATTTCTCTCTCTCTCTCTGCCTCAGCCTCTCTGTAAATTTGCCTTTCAAATAAATAAATAAATCTTTTAAAAAAAGTTTAAAAGTGTACATTACTGGTAGATGTATAACTTAGGACAGATTTTATGGAAAATCTAAGGATTATTAATTGAATTTGAAATATGTATTGTTCTTCACTAACAACCCCTCAAGTAGGAACTTTTCATATACAACAGTTCCGAGGTATATAAGCCAGTCTACTGGTTACAGTACTTCCTGTGATAGGGAGAACATCATCAATAAAACAATATTGGGCAAACTAAAGTGAGCTCCGTCCTTAATGTATTCTACCATGTGAATTAATGGTAAAACTACTACTCGAACAGTACTATATACTTTGTGTATTTGTGTGGGTGCAGTGTTGAAATCTTTACTTCGTCTATGCTAAGTTGATCTTCTGTATATAAAGATTAATTGAAAATGAATCTTGATGAAGAATGGGATGGGAGAGGGAGAGGGAGAGATGAGATGGTTGAGGTTGGGAGGGAGGTTATGGAGGGAAAAACCACTATAATCCAAAAATTGTACTTTGGAAATTTTTATTTATTAAATAAAAGTTGAAAAAAGTTTTAAAAACAAAGTGGATCAACAGGGGAACCATTTATGTTGTATTTGTTTTACAAAGGATTTTTCTATGTTCATTTAAAACTGCAATAAAGCATTGATGTATTGATGCTGCATTGTTCAATCTATAATGAAAGAAAGAAAGGCAGGGAGGAAGGGATGATGGAGGAGGAAAAC